>NC_061510.1:261226964-261526964 GCF_022539505.1 Lolium rigidum
GCGAGGCCCAACCTCGGAGTAGGATGATCCGATTATGCGGTGAAAACCCTAAATCGTCGTAGATCTCATTAGCTTCATCTTGATCAAGCAGGACCACCAAGTATTCGTGCACCCCGCACGGATCATGGGTGGATCGGCTCTTTGAGCCGATTCACGGGATAACCTCGAGAGCCGATCGAGGCTCGTATTTAATGTTTACATGTATGCCCCGCAGGAAACTAAGCGAGGCATCCCATCACCTTCCCGACCAGGTATAGGTCAGGTGGCACGCCCTGCACTTCGCAACGCCGCGTGTGACCAGAAGAGCATTGCGGGCCGTCGCTCGGAGGGGTCTCAGCCAGCCGCAGCTCTAGGCTCTTCCCGGCTCTACGGTGTTGACAAGGCCGCTGCCCGCCGGTGGGTTTTGGCAGTCAACAGCATCTACCTAATTTTCTCAACAAACTGGCCCTACTCTCAACTTGACGCACCAGTCCTACACATTCTCAACAACATTTCAAAAAACGTCCGGATCCTATTGTTTCTCAACAACTAAGAGGCATTTCTCAACAACATTTCAAAAAAGCATCCCGCTAGCTCGCTACTTTTTTTTTTGCACAACTAACAGCAAACATGCGTTCCGGATGTTTCACAACAACATTTAAAAAAACAACCCGCTGACTAGGCGTAGCAAAGACCCTGACATAACACTGACCAAAGTCTGATGCCGGTCATCGTCTTCATCGCCTTCTCCAAAGACGCTGCCGGTCACCATCTTCACCAGGAGAACACTCACAACCATAGTATTCATCGAGCAAGGGGACCTTGGCCACCACTGCCTCGCATCAGGAGCCGTCACTATAACCTCGATTGTCTTCATCGCCCTGACCAAAGTCGCTGCTGGCCACCGTCTTCGTCACTCACGGCCATCATCTTCATCAAAGCAAGGAGAACTTCCTCGCATCGGTTCCGTCTTATACAGTTAGGTTCCTCGTCATCTCCACAATTTTAATTCATTTTCACAATTTTAATCCATCCGCAATCACTGGAACAATTTTAATGACCATTTAAAGTGTCTTACATGTGATGACGGATTTCTGCCCGATGATGTAAGTCAACAAGAAATCACTATTTACACAATTTGTGTCTATTTTTAATTTAAATGTATTTTATGTGTTTAATTGTAGGTGATAAATGCCTACATATATTGCATGCGTGCATGTGATCATCTGCTTAACAGAGCTGGCGATAAGGTATATATGGATAAAACATACGTCTCCAATATGCTGAAGAAAGACATAAAAATATATCGTCAAATCATAGAGCAGGCATATATTTATCTAAAGCATGACATGGTCAGAACTAAATCCCTACCTATGCATCTCATTTATTATATTTTTAACATGTGTATACCTACTTATGTAATATTTTATTTTAGATCTTCCTACCGATAAATATCAGTAAGACCCACTGGTATTTAGCGGTCATCAATGCGAAGAAACGCTTGATACAAGTATTAGACTCACTTGGTCCTGGAATGGGTAGAACTGACCTCACGTTTATGGTAAGTTATTTGATTATGATCTCCTCTTTGACATTTTTCATTTTCCTCGGTGTCTAATATCTTTTTTCCTCATATAACAGCTCCGAGGACTTGAGAAGCACTTAAAGACTGCATCCCAAAGAAGGGGATTTGACAAAGGTGAAAAGTGGCACGATCTCGATGTCACGACATGGCCAATAGTAGAGCATATCGAAAAACCACTGCAGACTGATGGGTATGTTAAATCTGTTCAACTTTCGAATGTGAAAATTACGGTCTAGATAGAATTCTACTATAACATTTGCTAATTTTGTAGCGCATCGTGCGGGTTGCTCATGTTAAACTTTATGGAATATTGGACAAGCGATATGCTTTCTGACTGCATCACTCAGGTATTATTTTTGTTTAGAGACCGTTAGTAGTATCTTGCATCTTAAATTATTAATTTACAATATCAATGTTTCTTACTACTTTGTAGAAGGATATGAAAGCATTCCGAAGAAAATTAATTTCCATATTGCATGATTCAGAACTAAACAAAATAAGAGGCAGTCCGATATATAATCAATCTAAAGATCAAGAAAATGGATCCGACTCTGATATTACAGAATTGCCAAGTCTAGGTAAAGAACACCAAGGAGATGTAGCCAAAGAAAATATCCAGCTTCCTATTTGCACCTTGTCTACGAAACCACATGAGTTTGTTGACGAGATATGCAAATACATCATGTCCATTGACGATGCAACATGTTTGAAGTAAGCCTCATAAGATATTGATCAAGCGTCGGTACATATTATTATCATATCATTATTCTTATCAATTATTTTGCAGAAAAGAATAGGTGCGAAGCTCCACACCTTATCCACTAGGATTAACTCTAAAGCAAATTCAGGACATACTCAGGATGGACCAGCCAATGGACAAGGATTGTTTCAACATGGCTGTGCGCATAGTGGCATGTGATGCGATACAATTTTTGATAGAGCCTCCCGTGCACAACATGGACTTAAGATTTTGTGTAAGTTATTATAATCACATATTTATTGTCACTGTTATGATTCTAAACCTTTTTTCCATTTCAGTCGGCGATACTCCATGGTAGAAAACATCCAGTTTGGCGTGTTAAGCCAGATATTAAGGAGTTGACAACATTTTTTCATAGCTGGCCTGGGATAGACCATAATATATCATCATGCAACATGGTAAGTTAGTCTCTTTTCCATTATTAACATGATTTATGTGTTTTAATGCTCACCACTTGCAGATTCTTTTGCCACACGCATTTCTTGGCCACTTCATCTTATTCACCATCGACAAACATGAGTGTCGTGTATGTATTTTAGACCCATGTTCTGAAACTCTATCCGAAGAGAGGTACCAACTAAAATTACAAAGGTGTTCATTCTATCTAAATGATGCTCTTGAGATAGCGCAACCTAGCTGGAATTCCGATATTTATTTCTGGCCACGTAAATATCCTCACAATATCCCAATACCAACAATCCCCGATAGGTGATTTTTCTCAGTTATCTTTACAAGCAGCTTATTTTATCGTCATTCTAATGACCAAGGTAATGATATGTTCCATTTATTTGCAGAAAATTGTCTGGATACTTAGTATTTAGTTTTATGCTTTCATGGGATGGTAAAAGATTTGTTCATCCAGTTTGCAGCGTGAGTACTCTATATTCACAATCTTATATTTTTTGTGGAAAGAAAACTTCATGTTAACATGATATACCAATTGTGCAGGATGGTTATGAGCTAAGGAAAAAGTTTTTGATACACATACTCAAGTATCTGGCTAATGAAGTTGAAGACAACATTCCTGAGATCGTGCGAGAATACCTTAGACGCGTCAACGGACCATGGCTTTAATAAATAGTGCATTCAGTGATTTCTCTTCTACAAAATGAATTGTGCGAAGTGAATCTTTAAATAAGTATTATATATTTATTTTATATACTTTAATGTTTGCATGCATTATTTACACGTTTATGCATTTGACACTACGTTAAAGGGCCGTGGCGAAGCACGGGCATTCTACTAGTATCATGAGATTTTCCAATGAGAAAAAAAAGTCCATGACACGTAATAAATGGTCTGACCTCTTTAACTCTATCATCAATACCTGTGCCTTGAGAGAGATTCATATGTCTGGAGGTCAATACACTTGGTCCAACAATCATAGTGATCCTACTTTGGAGAAATTGGACAGGTTTTTAATGAGTAGCTCCTGGGAAGACCTTTTTCCTCTTGTAACGGTTCATAAGCTGGTGAGAGATGTGTCTGATCATAATCCTTTAATTCTTGACACTCTTGATATCAAGGTGAAAAATAGGGATTTCAGATTTGAAAAAAGATGGCTCAAAGAAGATAGTTTCCTTGATAGAGTCAGGAGGTGTTGGGATCAACAGGTGTTTGCCAAAGATAGCTTGGACAGACTAGTAAAAAAATTAAAAAATGTCAAGAAAGCTTTAAAAGGTTGGGGTGCTAACTTGAGAGGTGCTGACATCAAAATGAAAAGAGATATCTCCTTTGAACTGAAAGAGCTTGAGGATCTGGAAGAGATGGGGCCTTTATCTCCAACCCAAAGAGAAAGGAAAGTTTTGATTCACCAAGAAATGCTGCAAGTGTTGGATAATGAAGAAGCTTTCTGGAAACAAAGATCAAGAGAAAATTGGCTCCTTCATGGTGACAGTAATTCTGCTTTCTTCCACAGAGCAGCTAATGGTTGCAAAAGGAAGAGAACCATTTTTTCTTTGAAAAAAGGTGATTCTATTGTTCAAGGGGATGCTGCCTTGTTAGAGCATGCAACTGCCTTTTACAAAGATTTATTTGGTCCAGTGACTGATTCTGGGATCAGGCTAAGTGATGATGTTTGCGCAGAAGAAGAAAAACTTAATGCCTTGGACTGTGTTGAGTTGGATAAACGTTTTTCCTTAGAGGAAATTAAGGATGTTATTGACCACATGGAGAAAAACAAAGCACCTGGCCCTGATGGCTTTCCCATTGAATTTTGTCAGCACTGCTGGGATATTGTTAAGTTGAGAGTGCATTTGCTACACGCATGGGTAGCTACACACCCATGCCTTATACCAATATGCAAGCAATATTAACTTGTTTTAGCTCGGTTTTCTAGTAGAACGTGGAATTCTAGTGTACAAAAGTGGTTTCCGAATTTTGATATGAATATTTTTTTATCGAAGTCAACTCACAAACGTATTTTGCGTTGAATTTTTGAATACTGAGTTGACTTTAACAAAAAAAAGTTCAAATCAAAATTTGGAAACCACTTTTGTACACTAGAATTCCACGTTCTACTAGGAAACCGAGCTAAAACAAGTTAATATGACTTGCATATTGGTATAGTGCATGGGTGTGTAGCTACCCATGCGGGTAGCAGGCTTCATCCGTTGTTAAGTTTGATATCATGCATGTCTTTAATGACTTGTTTGAGCATAGAATTGGCTTGGAAAGAATCAATTATGGGATTATCACCCTAATTCCCAAGTCTGATGATGCTGATATCATTCAAAAGTTCAGGCCCATTTGTCTGTTGCAAGTCTTCTTTAAGATAGTAACAAAAGCTCTGACTGTTAGAGCAAATCCCGTGATGAATAAACTTCTGCTTCCTTGCCAGACTGCTTTCATTAAAGGGAGGTATATTATTGATGGTGTGATGTTGCTCCAGGAAATTTTAAAAGAAGATAAATTCAGGAAAAAACAGGGGGTTGTCCTGAAAATTGATTTTGAAAAAGCTTATGATAAGGTAAATTGGAGATTTCTGTTTGATTGTTGTAAACAGAAAGGGTTTAACAACAATTGGCTGACTTGGATCAAGAAGTCTGTCGCTGGTGGGACCCTTAGTGTCAAAGTTAATGATAAAGTGGGTCCATATTTTACTAGCCATAAGGGAGTTAGGCAAGGTGATCCCCTTGCCCCCTTCCTGTTTAATATGGCAGCCAACAGTTTAGCCAAAATGGTTCATTTGGCTCAAAACAATGGCCTGGTTACAGGTTTGGCTGATAATTTGATTCAGAATGGGATTGCAATCCTTCAGTATGCTGATGACACCATCCTTTTACTTCAAGATGCTCCTCAACAAGCTGTTAACTTCAAATTACTGTTGTATATTTTTGAGTCCATGTCTGGATTGAAGATTAACTTTGAGAAAAGTGAAGTAATGATGATTCTGGATGATAATATTGTTATCACCAGAATTTGACCGAGTCAGAGGTGGGCCGCGACCAAAATGGCCTTGAAGATATATGTATAGAAGAAATACGTGAATCGGCCTTACATGCAAAGTTTGGGCTAGTTTGCCCTTGTATCTGTAACATATTAGATGACGTATCGGTTAGGAGTTAGAGTTTTACCCGTGCACGGTTTGGTGCACGCCCACATTAGAAAGTCCGCTGGACTATAAATATGTATCTAGGGTTTATGGAATAAACAACAACCAACGTTCAACACAAAAAATCTCGGCGCATCGCCAACTCCTTCGTCTCGAGGGTTTCTCCGGTAAGCACCATGCTGCCTAGATCGCATCTTGCAATCTAGGCAGCACAAGCCTGCCCACGTTGTTCATGCGTTGCTCGTGCTGAAGCCTTTTTTATGGCGAGCAACGACGTAGTTATCTTAGATGTGTTAGGGTTAGCATTGTTCTTCGAATTACATGCTTTCGTTATGCAACTCTTGCACATCTAGCCTCCCTTACACCTATCTCAGGTGTAGGGGCGGCACCCCGCTTGATCATAGTTTAGTAGATCTGATCCGTTACGGTTGCTCCTTGTTCATCAAGGATTAGTTTAACATCCGCAATAGTTAGGCCCTACAAAGGGTTGGAGGATCCAGCGGCGTGTAGGGTGACGTTTGCTAGCCCTAGAAAGGATGTTCCGGGGATCAACCTCGTGTTGGTTTTTAGGCCCTGTCTAGGATCGGCTTACGGTCACCGTGCGTGAGCGCGAGGCCCAATCGTGAGTGGGATGATCCGATTATGCAGTGAAAACCCTAAATCGTCGTAGATCTCATTACCTTTATCTTGATCGAGCAGGACCACCATATATTCGGACACCTTGTACGAATCATGGGTGGATCGGCTCTTTGAGCCGATTCACGAGATAACCCGAGAGCCGATCGAGGCTCGTATTTAATGTTTACGTGTATGCCATGCAGGAAACTAAGCGAGGCATCATCCACACCTTCCCGACCGGGTATAGGTCGGGTGGCACGCCCTTGCGATAGCATCGGACGTGTGACCGGGAGGCTTTGCGGGCCGTCGCTCCGAGGGACCGGGGCCAGCCGCAGCCCCTAGTTGTTCCCGGCTCCTACTCGTGTTGCCCGTCTCCGCCCGCCGGGGGTTTCGACGTCAACACATTCTGGCACGCTCGGTGGGACAACCTTCGACATCCACCACATCGCCATCTACATCCGAGATGGCAGAAAGCACTCCGGTCAAGTACGAGGATCTGCCCGATGAGCTCAAAAGGAAACATGACGAGATCAAGGCAACCCTCGAAGCCGAACTCATCGGCTCCTTTGAGAAGACCCGGCCGCACGATATCAAGCTCGGTAGAAACTCACGTCCGTTGCCTGGCGTCAACATGGTGGATCTCAGCCACTCCATATGCCAACCAGAGTTCTCCTTTGGTGTCAACATGGCAGGGCTTGCAAGCCGTCATGGCAAAGATGAAGCAGAAAGCAGCCACTCCCGTGGCAAGGATAAAGAGGAGGCCGATCCACGCGACCGGCCCCAAGATGATGACGAGACGGTACCGACAGAGGAGGAAGTGAGAAGCGTGCGGTATCAACGTCCACTCTCCGAGCATCTCCTCAACAAATATGAGCAGCAGTACGACCGACGTCGGCGCTACGACGTAGATGATGAGAGAAATTGTCGGTCTGATGCAGAGGATGGGAGGTACCGTCAGCATGATAGAAACAACGACGGGTACAATCGTCACGCTGAAGGAAGGTCAAGGGGGCAGGATGACATGGATCGGCACTGGGACTGTCCTTTCTTCAAACATTGCTGGGACTCAGGAATGAGCCGATTGCCAACAATCGAGAACTGCCCGAATGCAAACAAAGGAAGAAGGATGCCGCTAACGTGTCCGTGTTCAAGCGTCTAGGGCCTCTCCCGCCTCGGAACAAGCATGCTGAGTCCGCTCGGGTGAAAGATCTCGAGGAACTAGAGGACGATGATGAAGAAGACAAATATCATCGGCCAGGTGGTGCCCTGATGGGCTCAGCCGTTCTCAGAAGCGAAGGGTTCAGCGTCTGCGTGGGTTGGAAGAAGATGAAAGATTGTACCTGCACACGCTGAGGAAGGCACGGCCTGATCTGGCCGCCAAAATTCAGCGAACCCTGGACGAAGAAGGTCGGCCACAAAGAAAAGAGTGGCGCCCCAAGCAGAGGAAAGCCGATGATGATACATCGGCTGGCACAAACATGGTCTTCATTCTTCCAACGGAGTTTAGCGCTCCAAGATTATATGAAGCACCTGTGGCACAATTGGACTGCGGCCCACGGCCGGTCATCTTTGAGAAGCCACAAGAAAGAAGTTACAGGCATCTGAAGGCCCTGTACTTGAGAGGTTACATCGATGGGCAGCCTGTCAACAAGATGTTGGTAGACACCGGAGCGGCAGCTAATATCATGCCATACTCCATGCTACGTCGGTTGGGACGTTCCAGCTCGGATCTGATCAAGACCAATGTGACACTGAGCGATTTCAACGGCCAAGCATCTGACGCACAAGGTGTGCTGAATGTGGATCTAACCGTAGGAAGGAAAACCGTCCCTACGGCGTTCTTTATTGTCGACAGTAAAAGTACCTATGCTGTCCTACTAGGGAGAGATTGGATCCACGCCAACTGTTGCATTCCATCCACGATGCACCAATGCCTAATACAGTGGGATGGAGATGAAGTAGAAGTCGTCCACGCAGATGATTCAGTCGAGATTTCAACAGCCTGGCATGGACGTTTGGGAGACATCGGGCCAAGAGCCGCTCTCGGGCATCAATTTGGACGACTGCGAGCGCATCGACGTGACAAAGAACGGGGTTAGGCTAGTTTTATCCACCGGCCTGACCGTGTAACAAAGCAAACGTCGATGGACGAACGTGGCGAGGCTGATCCTTGTGATCGGCCCCAAAAGTTTATGAAGGGACATTACAAAACCTTCACCGAGCAAGCAACGTGGAGGCCGATTCCAGCAATCGGCCGAAATTATCCTCACCATCCATTCTGCCTGGGTTCAACATGTAATCCACCAGAGCCGATACCATCAATTCTCTTGACAGAATCGGCTCGGGGGCACCTAGTGGATAAAACACGAGGATATGCAGTAGAAGCGTCTCATCCTTTGGTGATGGGTATTGAAGTATGGGGGCCGATACATAAATCGGCCAAAAAATTCGAATTTTTTTAAGCACAGCCGATGTACAGACATCGACTTAAGGATCAATGGAGCAGGAAGTGGATCTTCCCTTCAAGGACCCCTGATTCCCATTGGCAAGTCTTCAAGTTCAGCGGTGCTAGTAGCAAAAAACGTGACATCTTCTAGAACCAGGACTGCAGGATTGAGGATCATGACCCTGGCCAACGACGAGAGCAGCATAAACGTGCAAGTCAGGGTAAGGATGAGCCTAACGAAGGGAGCATATCTCTTCTAGGACCAGGAGAACAGCCGATGACGAAGCAATCGGCTGTAATGTTTTTTGCCTAAGGCTTGACCAAGGTTGTGATTTGGTAGCTGTCACTTCCAGGGGTTGTTACGTCCAGAGTTTTGGAGGGCATCAGAAATACAAAGACATCCTCACCGGAAGTTACTTCGGCCTGCCAAAGATGATGAGCCGATCTGACCAGCCAGGTGCAAGAGGTGAGCTGGAGAAGCTCGGGGGGCAGCTCACCTTGAAATTTCTTCACTCTGAAGAACCGATTTTGTTGGAATCGGCTGATGCTGCATTACGAGTTGGAAACCCAGGATGACCGACTTGGTCGGCTCACTGCTATTCTCGCCCCGACTGAGGCTCGGGGGGCAGCTTGCCACGAAAGGTCCTTTGCTATAAGGGGCCGATTTTGCTGAAATCGGTTGGCTCTGCATTTCGTGAGAGATGGTTGCTGTAAGAAAACAGAGCAGGATTATAAACGTCACTGCAGACTATCACAAGAGAGTTTGTGGACAAGTGATGCCTGTTCTGCAGAAGTGGCAGCTTCAACGTTTGAGTTGACCCAGCAACAGTCCTGGGGCTCTCCTGAAAGCAAAGAGGATCTGGAAGAGAGGGATGCGGCAGAAGAATGTCTGAAATTTAAGGTTAATAAGGAGACTGGACATTATTTCAGGAGTTTTGCCGCTAAGTTTAACACTCCATTTCGATTGGATCTGCATTTACAAGATCTAGGGGTTACACGATTATGGCTTGGCCCTGTTTGACCGAGAGTTTGGGGGGTCCGGATGGATATATCTCGAGATTTATCGTAAGAGACCGATGCGTTGCCATCGGCTCATTAAGCATTGGCTGAGTGACAATCGGCAGAATCAGTACGAAGGACAATCGGCTAAATTATCATAAAGGAAATCGGCAAAATCAAATTGGGGAAATTCTTCATTGATGAACAAGATTTCTTACATAAAGAGCTGATTGCTCTCAAAAGGAAGTACTAGGGGATACATTGCCCCGTCTACTACTACTGGCCCTATGATAAGATCCTATCTAGGGGCCGTTGCTGCCCTCGTCGTCGTCGTCGCCGTCATCGCCACTGTCGGCGCTACTCCCCGCCGGCTCGTCGTCGCTGCTCCAGCGGCCGCCGGCAGGACCCTCGTTGTCCTCATCCTCCTCGTCAGCGTCGTCGTCGTCGTCGCTGTCGACGTCGCTGAGGTTCCCGGGCCAGGGGCAGTGGCGTTTGGCCGGCGGCTCGTCGGAGGAGCTGTCATCGTCCTCCTCCTCCTCCTCCTCCTCCTCCTCCTTCGCCTCCTCGGAGGAGGTGAAGTCATCCCAGGAGAAGCGGTCGTCATCGCTCTCCTCCTCCGATTCCCCGTCGGCGAGGAAGCGGAGGTCGCTCTCCCCACTGGTCAAGGACTTGTCTTCCTCGGACCAGATGGAGGAGGCGTGGTCTTCCAGGTCCCATTCTTCTGGTGCGCGAATGTCCGGCGGCGTCTCGCGGGAGGAGGAGGACCCAAGGGAAAGTTCCGATGAGGTGGAGGAAGAGGAAGACATGGTGCGCAGAAGGGCTTTTGGAGTGCTAATGCGGAGATGATGAGGAGGAGAACTGTTCGGTGCGGTTAAATAAAAGAAGTGGGGATTTAATGTTCGAACAGTTTTCGAGGAGGTGGTGCCAAAAAACTGTCAAATCGTGCAGAGAAGCTGGGAAGGCAAGTTGTCATGATGGAAATACTGCGACGGTTCTGCTCTGCCACGACATGACCCGACGAAAGAAGAGCATAATGATTTTGGAAATGTCATTTCCAAAACCAGGGGGGCATGTGTTATCACCAGAATTTGACCGAGTCAGAGGTGGGCCGCGACCAAAATGGACTTGAAGATATATGTATAGAAGAAATACGTGAATCGGCCTTACATGCAAAGTTTGGGCTAGTTTGCCCTTGTATCTGTAACATATTAGATGACGTATCGGTTAGGAGTTAGAGTTTTACCCGTGCACGGTTTGGTGCACGCCCACATTAGAAAGTCCGCTGGACTATAAATATGTATCTAGGGTTTATGGAATAAACAACAACCAACGTTCAACACAAACAAATCTCGGCGCATCGCCAACTCCTTCGTCTCGAGGGTTTCTCCGGTAAGCACCATGCTGCCTAGATCGCATCTTGCGATCTAGGCAGCACAAGCCTGCCCACGTTGTTCATGCGTTGCTCGTGCTGAAGCCTTTTGATGGCGAGCAACATAGTTATCTTAGATGTGTTAGGGTTAGCATTGTTCTTCGAATTACATGCTTTCGTTATGCAACCCTTGCACATCTAGCCGCCCTTACACCTATCTCGGGTGTAGGGGCGGCACCCGCTTGATCATAGTTTAGTAGATCTGATCCGTTACGGTTGCTCCTTGTTCATCAAGGATTAGTTTAACATCCGCAATAGTTAGGCCCTACAAAGGGTTGGAGGATCCAGCGGCGTGTAGGGTGACGTTTGCTAGCCCTAGAAAGGATGTTCCGGGGATCAACCTCGTGTTGATTTTTAGGCCCTGTCTAGGATCGGCTAACGGTCACCGTGCGCGAGCGTGAGGCCCAATCGTGAGTGGGATGATCCGATTATGCGGTGAAAACCCTAAATCGTCGTAGATCTCATTAGCTTTATCTTGATCGAGCAGGACCACCATATATTCGGACACCTTGTACGAATCATGGGTGGATCGGCTCTTTGAGCCGATTCACAGGATAACCTGAGAGCCGATCGAGGCTCGTATTTAATGTTTACGTGTATGCCATGCAGGAAACTAAGCGAGGCATCATCCACACCTTCCTGACCAGGTATAGGTCAGGTGGCACGCCCTTGCGATAGCATCGGACGTGTGACCAGGAGGCTTTGCGGGCCGTCGCTCTGAGGGACTGGGGCCAGCCACAGCCCTAGTTGTTCCCGGCTCTACTGTGTTGCCCGTCTCTGCCCGCCAGGGGGTTTCTGACGTCAACAAATATTAAACAAAATTTTTATGCTGATCTGTTCAACTGCCAAAAGGGTAACTGACCCATCAAGTACTTGGGAACTCCAGTTTGTGCCAGAAGAGCTTCTGTAGCCGATATGAGTTTTTTGGGTGGAAAAACTAAGAAGAAAATGAGTGGATGGATTGGAAATTCCATGTCCATTGGGGGGAGGGTGATCAAGATTGATGCTTGCCTTGCTAGCACTGCTGTGTACCAGATGTCTCTGAGGCTCTTGCACAAATCAAACGTTGAACAAATTGATAAGCCTATCAGGTCTTTCTTTTGGGCTGGTAGTGCTGATAAAAGAAAATATCATTTTGTTAGATGGAGATGGATCTGTAAACCAAAACAAAAAGGTGGCCTGGGAGTTAAAGACTTGTCCAAGTTTAATATTAGTCTGATGTGTAAATGGTGGTGGAAATTGGAGCATGATCCTGGTCCATGGCAGAATTTTATGAGACTGAAGTACTTGAGAGGTAAAGGCATTTATTATGCAAAACATAGACCTGTAGATTCTCCACTTTGGTCTGACATGATGAAAGTTAGAGATATTTATCTCTGTGGTAGAAGAATGAAAGTTGGAAATGGAATTCTGACTAGCTTCTGGGGAGATTCCTGGTGTAGCATCAGTCCTCTCAAAGAAATGTTCCCTGTCCTTTTTGATATCTGTAATGAACAGAGTGTCACTGTTGCTGAGGCAGCTGCTATGGGTTGGAGGTTCTCATATAGGAGGTGGTTGACCCCTGATCTTATCATCCAAGAGGCTGGTTTGTTTCAACTGATGGCTCAAACACATTTGTCAACAGATAATGACTTACCCAGATGGAAATGGTCAAAGAAAGGCAAATTTACTGTGAAGTCTGTGTACAAAAAGATTTGTGGTGGAGGAAGGGACAGATCTTTTAGGCATCTTTGGAGAAGCAGAATTCCACTTAAGATCAAAGTTTGGCTCTGGTTGATCTGGCACAATGCCATTGCCACTAAGGATAATCTTCTCAAACGCAACTGGTCTGGGGATTCAATTTGTCAGTTCTGTGAAGAGCAAGAAACCATTAATCATCTTTTGTTTGGTTGTTCAGCAGCCAAATTTGTTTGGAGTGCAGTAGCTACTGCTATCAAATCTCCTACTCGTCCTGGGAGCTTCTTACAATTTTTCTGGTGGTTCCCACAGTTTATCCATGCCAGTCGCAATACACAGATTGCTGGCCTGGCAGTTATTTGTTGGGCCATTTGGAAACTTAGAAATAGGGCTTTGTTTTGAGAAAAAACTGATTAGCTCTCCCCTTGATCTAATCAGCTATGCTGCTGTGTTTCTGAACTATTGGTCAGGTCTACATGGAGATCGAGATGCTTCTGAACTTCGTGCGGGTGCCGATGGTCTCTTACGCCTTGCTGCTGCGGCTGGAGCCGGAAACTCTTCCACCAGAAGTGCTGGACGTGCTGATCAACTTCGCTTGGAGGATAAGAAAACTGATGACTCAAACGACGACACCACTTCTTGATGTCTTGCTGAAGATCTGTCAAAAAGCTTATCGAGTGCTGCTAAGATGTCTCGTTCTGTTTTGTTATCCTAGATCCCCTTGCTGTTGACAAGGGTTGTTCTTTGCAAAAACTTTAGCCTGGTTCTGTAATAGATTTTCTGAACGTTAGCATTAGGCGGCGATCTCTCCCCCCTCTTTTTGCTTTTTCTTTCGTGGCAAATACTGTGATGTATTTTCGTTATCTCCCTGGTAATGAAAATTCGATCCCCTGGTGGATCGTTTGGAAAAAAAATCTATAGTTCTATACACATCAACGCGATGCCGTCTTTCACGTCTAGCGCCTGCCATGACACCTTTCATGTCGTGCTTGGACTTCAACGCCAGGCGGCCTCTCATGGTGCGCGGCAACACATGCCTATTTGATGTAAAAGAACGTTACAGCTAATTCTACGGATTCATGAAAATTAATTAGTCAAGAGCAAAATAAGATTCTGGCGGCCGCAACAAACCGTGTATTATTCCAACCTGATTCAGATGCGGCCGAGGCGCTCATGGTGCCATGATGCGGAAAACAGCGGCGGTAGGTGAGCTTGCAGTCGTGGGGCCATGGGAGTAGCTTGAATTCGGTAGTGCTAGGAGCTGTCGGAGACGCGACATGGAGGATTCGTCCTGATACAGGTGCAGGTTGTTGTCGTGCATCAGAAGCAGCCTCCCGCGACGGCGCCCAAAAGGCAAGATGTAGGCCGACGAGCGCGCGATGTGCCTGGTGTAGTACGCAGCCAAGGGCGGCAAGCAGAGAATCAAGTGTGGCAAAGCAGGAAATCAAGTGCGGCAAGCAGCGGCGACCACATTAAGCACAACAGCTAGAAGCAGCAACGAGCACTAATGCAGCGCGCAGCACATCACATCAAATATGCGTCTGCTCATTCGTCCATGGATGATGGATTCCTTGATAATCTGAACTGCAGGCTTCTGTTGTGTCTGATTTTTGAAGATCGAGTCAATGGCAACACTGCCACACCATGATATTATTTCGGTTCTAGCTAGCTTCCCACAAATATAAGCAGGAATCTCTTACGAATTGCAATCCTTTGAAGTTCAGAATTACATTCGACTATTTATGTTCTACTCACATCCAAATGTGCAATGTTTCTATATTTATCATACTTGCGAACACATAAAATAATTAATGAAGCTGAAAATGCAAGAAAAATACTTCAAACATTGTGAGTAAAATTCGGCTAAAAATGAAATAAGTTATTGTTTGAATTTGTACATATGCAGAAGGACATATACATGTGAGTTTTCCAGTTGAAACATTTTAATGAGAAATCTCAGGTTGCAACAAAAGTTTTTTTTTCTATTGCAACTTTTTAATAATGTATCTCGCAACTTGGTAGTAATGTAACTCCCGTTGTAAGACACGGGTAATTTTTCTAGTTATACCCTAACCCTAATTGCCCTTGAGCCTAATATAAATAAACCCCGAAACGTCGTTTCCCCTAAACTCCCCGTTCTACAACCCGATGCCATCTAACGCCGCCTCCCCAGTCCCCTGGCCTCCACCACCACTTTCCTCCACCGCGTGCACGCGTCAGCCTGGACACCGCCGTCGCCGTCGCCTCCCGCCATACCCCCACTCGGACGCGATCACCGCTACCTTCGCCGGAGTCCGGCGGCCGGACAGAAGACTCCTCGATCCTCTTGCGGCGGCCGCCGCCAACGCCCTCCAACTCATCTCGCGGACGCCAGGGCCTCCTCAGCGGAGCGACATCACTCAAGATCTATGGGAGCGCCTCTAGGTTTTGCTCATCTCCATTATCCAGATTTTTGGTTTATTACTTAATGTAGAATTTTCATGGTTTATTGGCCTGCTGAGGGGCAACACCACCCGCGTCACGGGTTAATATTTGCTGCATGCTAGAGCCTTGATACGATCAGTATGTTTATTGTTTGACGAAAGTGCTGAGTCATCTTGCTTCTTGCACCTCCGCAACTTGGGTAACAGTTTTGGGTTGGTTAATATTTTTCTGTCATTCCCGAAATTCAATTATTCGCAACATGGAGCAGGTCATGTGAACACTGGGGTGTAGAGATACTGGGCCTGGCATTTACATCAAACGTGTGTTTCAAAATAAGTTCTTAGGCTGTTCTAGGCTACCTGACATGTTAACATGAGAGTATACAGAACAAGTTCAACCAACCAACGTGATAAAAACTTTGGGATATACTGCAATGTCAGTGAGTTTCTTGCAATTCTTAACAGTTATTTTTTGTTGCTGCTGTTCTCTACTACTCTGTTTGTTGAGATTGTATTAGCCTTATACAAGATCCTATTTAGCGTTTGTTCAATTAGTTTAACCTTGTCCTTTGGTGTTCAAGTGTATAGTTAATTATTAGGAAATAGAAAATGGTCCACTTCTCAACCCTCAACTCACTCCAAAACTGTCCAAGTTAACGATCAAAAACTGTCCACTTGACAGGTTGTTTCACAAGTGTATTTTTTTACTGGTGTGAAGGCCATGTGTTCATTATGTCACACCCGTGTCACTGGATAGCTCAGTATAGAGTGAGAACTAAGAGAAATATAGTGAGATATGGCACAGGACCAGTAGTAAAGTTCAAAGTTGGAATATGACTTGTGAGTGTTCAGAGTTTGAAGTGGAAATTCGCAAGTGTTGTACTCCCTGGTAAACACCAGCTTTCACGAAGCACTGAATATGATATTTGTAGTTATACACTACCTATCAAGAGGTAGTGTATTCCTTTTCTGTCCAGTTATTATTGAGATAACTGTTGAGAGTGATACTATGCTATCCTTTATTTGAGATCATGTAGGAGATCTTGCATTGGATTAGATAGTCTAAACTATTATGTTTCTGTTACATATTATATATTTTTATTATAAGGGTAATAAACATGGATCCAGTTTGAGTAGGTTTGTTTTTATCTTTTTTTAGAGTTAGGTTTGTTTTTATCTGAGTAACTGAGGGGCCATATGCAGCAAACAAACTACCATATGTTGCCATGATTAAGTGGTATATGTTCAAGCAAAAATGCATACACTTGCTATGAAATGATCAGGATCTTCACCTTATTTTCATGTTCTCGATAAAGTGTTTGATATTTCTTAGTGGATAAATTAAGCAAAAATGCTGAGACAAGGCCAAGTTTGTGTACAAGTAGCGTTCTCTCTGTTTCAGACTTCCAACACAAGCGTTATCATCCCAGCTCACTTATTTCTTTTGATTTTCAGACAAGAAACAGCCCAACTCTGAGCTTATCGATCTGAAATGCACTTTTCAATCAATGCCTTAGCGAGAGAATGGAGTAGACACCTCTTCTTCTGGTTTGTGTCAAACTTACTAGTTGTGGTTTAACGTAACAAATATCCAGCCATTAGCAAAGGTAGGTATAATGTTAAAGTGATCTATGTGAAAAATGGCCCAAGCCCAAACAAATTAGCCCAATAGCATTATGTACATGGTCACCCCAGTCCTAGTACCTCACGGAATAGACTTGACCGAGCTTGATCTATCAATATGCATTGACGGCTCTAGCAAATACCTTTTATATCCCGCCCATGGTGTTCCGGCCGATCGATTACTGCCGCCGCACTAGGGCATATAGATGCGCAGGTCAGAATCGCTCGGACATCTATGCTTCGTCAAGCATCGTGACCAGCAGTGTTCATTGGAAGCATCCCCACTACATTTAGCAAAATAAGTAGCCTCAGAATTCACAGCCTTTCTCATAATAACATTACTGCACAATTCCAGTGTCTTTTGGCAACCTATAATATCTAAAATTTTCATTTAACCATCTTTGACGGAGAGGTCCCAACGAAAGGAAACTATGCCTTCGCCATCATTTCGTAAAAAATATTCGAAAGTTTCTAATTTCTAAGGGCTCTGTTTATGTTCTCTGTGGTGTCCTCCATGCTAAAGTGTAAGTGGATTAAATAGGCGTAGAAACCACAATGATCCGCTGAAGGATGAAAGGAGACAACTAATTCTCTTTATGGTTATTGTGAAGTATTTGAGACCTAATTATGTTCTCATGGAAAATGTTGGTGACCTTCCGAAATTTTTTGGTGGACTTTTTTGGAAGCTATGCGTTGAGCCTCTTTGTGGCCATGAGTTACCAAACAAGGCTTGTGCCTATGGTTGCATGATCTTATGGGCTACCGTAATTTAGGATTCTTGCATTTTTTTGCCATGAAATGCACAAATCCTAAATTGTGGTAGCCCATAACTCCTCCAACCATAAGCAAGTCCTGTTTGTTAACTCATGGCCACAAGATGACTTAATGCATAGCTCCTAGAAAATCCACAACAAATTTCAAAAGGTCAACAACATTCTCCATAAGAACATATTTGGGTCTCAAATAGTTCACAATGTCCATAAAGACAATTAGTTGTCCATTTCTTTTGTCTTTTGGTGGATCATTGCGGTTTCTGTGTCTGTTTAGTCCACTTGTGCCTTGGCATGGAGGTCCCCCACAAATAACATTCACAAAACCCTGAGAAATTAGAAAAACATAAATAGCTGCCAGCCTGCCACATCAAATGAACAAAAAATAAACATAGGGGTTCGGTACCGTCATTAAGGAAAAGTCTTCAAAATGGAAATGATGTTGCCATAAAAGTCTTCAACCTAGAGATAAAGTGAAAAACTGGTTATTGCAGAATGTCATGCCTTAAGAAATGTATGGCATCGAAATCTACTCCCCATACTAACAGCATGCTCAAGCATCCATTCTAATGGGAATGATCTCAAAGCTCTAGTGTATGAGTTCATGCCCCGAGGAGACTTACATAGATTACTGAATTCAGCTCAAGACCATGAGGGCTCTTTAGACTTCATACACATTACAGTGGCTCAAAGGCTAAGCATTGTTTTGGATGTAGCAGATGCGTATCTACAACATAACAACCAAGGAACTATTGTTCATTGTCATATGAAGCCTAGCAATATTCTTTTGGATGATACTATGACAACTCATGTTGGAGATTTTGGTCTTGCAAGGTTTGTAGTTGATCCAGCAGCATCATCACCAGATGACTCACACTCGACGTCTTTGATTGCAATAAATGGAACTATTGGATATGCTGCTCCAGGTATTTCCAATTTTCATATTCTGGCAACATTGTCATCAAATTGAGAATAACATCACCTTATACTAACATTGGAATTCAATTATTTCTTGCATGTGAACTATAGAATGTGCAACACGTGGTCATGTTTTGACTGCTAGCGATGTCTATAGCTTTGGAAATGTTGTACTTGAAATCTTCTTACGGAAGAGGCCTACAGATGGTATGTTCAAAGATGGAGTAAACATTCCAAACTTCGTTGAAATAAATTTTCCTGCCAAGATATCACTAACCTGCATGTTTTTGTATCCTTATTATGTTCCGGGGCACACTTAATTTTCTTTCTAGGTATTTATATGTGGTGAACTAATTTATATATGACTGTGAAGTACCATTGTTCTGCTATCCTTTTGTGTTATGTTTCACTAATATTTTTGCTGGGCCAAAAGTTGTCCTATAGATATGTTTTCCTTATAAGATTCTGTGATGCAGGCATTTAGCTTTTAATTTTTGGTATTTCCAGCTTCGTTGTCTATGAAGAATTGGTATGGTATACACTCTGCTAACCAGTGTGCTCCTAAGTAATACGTGTTCTTCAGAGAAAGGGACTTTTCACACAGACAGATCAAAGGAACATTAACCAGTGAGGTAATTGTATTTGTGCCCTGACTTGTTGCTAATTGCAGCTTGGTTTATGCGTTTTTTCAAAGGGGTTGTAGCTCTGTTCACAAAAAAGTTGTTGCATATATATGTTATGTTTGTGAATTCCCTCATATGCAGCTGCTTGGCATGAATTTCCTAGGTAACATGTCCTCAGCTTCTCTCATATATTGCAGGCTGAAGGCACATGCTCTCATCTCTGGAGATGCTTCTCAAAATTATCCAAAAATTGTGGTATATCATTTACTTTTCTTACCTATGCTATCAAAAAATATTCAGCTGGCCCACACACCTCCACTTTCCTCGCCCTCGCAGGCCTCCTCCTTACGATCATCAGGTGTAACAGCCCAAGGTCAGCCCTGTTCGGTGCCGGTGGCTTGGAAGATGCAAAAGTGTAGGAGTAGAAGCAGTGCAAGGAAGACGTGGCCGTGTGGGAGCAGAAGCAGTATAAGACTGTCGCTTCGGGCAGCTATTGCACTGTGCTCCGCCACTGTGCTTGCCTGCACCATTGTCGAGCAATGGAGAACTAAGGTAGGATGGTCTCATGATGTGTTATTTCTAATGCAAAATTGTGTTTTTGCCTGTTGGTAGCCTATCACGAGAAAATATGCATATCTGTATTTGACCGATGATACCAATTGTCGTCTCAGATAGTGATGTCCTTTTTTTACATTGATGGTTGTTTCAAGCTCGAATTTTATTGATCCCTCATGGAAACTTTGCACTAAGCAATACCTTACGAATTCACTATGTAGACATTCGAGGACTGTTCTGTATTAACAGCAAAAAGTTTGTAGCATCTAATTTATGGTCCACTATACATTTGTGAGGTTACACTTTAATTGTTTGCATGCATGATGTATCGTCCCGCCTTGAGATGCAGATTAGTGATTGCTGATTTATGTACACTTTTTGTGTCGTGGTATTTTTAAGGTTCAGACTCAGCTAAGTAGCGTGATGGATTGTATTTTTCAGGTGCTCGGTTCCCCATCAAGGCCTCCTCCTTCAGGAGGGCTCCCGGATAGCAGTCAGGAGCGCGGCGCACCTGCCCGACCATTGGAGCAGTGCAGTTCAGTTCATGGCAGAATTCTCCTAGACCTTTGGCCTCCTCTGCACCGCCACCGTTAATCTCTCTAGGTATTGTCGCCTTCTTTCCCACCCTGGCAGCTGCCTCCAATGGCAGAATTGTCACATTTGCTCTCGCTGGGCTGGAAAGGAAGTATTCTTGCCAACATTACTTTGGCGGGTCTGTAGCTGGAGTGCCATTGGACTCCTGTAAAGCTAGCAAGGTACTTCTTATTTAACAACAGGTCCTCTATGAACAAAGCTTCTAACTCGTGTCTGGAATGGCACTGATTACTTATTAGTTCTATTTTTAATTATACTGTCATCACCATATGAACAGCTAGGCATGCAAAACTCTCGTTGATTTATTTTTTGTGTGTGGTTGTATAGTAGTTAAATTTGAATGGACATACTCATCATCTTTATTTGTTGTAATACCAGCCTGTAAATCTTATGTTTCCTGTCAAGAGAAAACAAATCCTTAAACATGCTGAGTGATACAATTTTCTTTGATTTATTTTAGTATACATGCCCAATTGCTTGATTAATTGGTTCTTTACAAAAACCAAAAGCTTTTTGCAACGGAAAATCCTTTCTAAATGCATATGCAGCACAATGATCTGCATGTGACACCAGCCCTTCATAGTTTCTCTTCATTTCTCTAATAATGGTGGTACTTTTACAGTGCTTAGATAAACAATGTGAACTAAATCAATTCCTTTCATCATAGCTTCAAAATTTGTATTCTCAGGTCCGTTGAATACATCACGGAACCCCCACTAAATGCTTATGAACCAGATAATTTTCTCACATAATTTATTGCCAATGCCCACCTGTTCAAAACATTTGAACTGGGGTTGCTATGTATATGTTATGGATCAGCAAGGTAGTTGATCTGTCTTTTTTTGTGTGTATTGAAGTGCTTAAGATTATGGTCTATTTATACACAGAAGTTATTACCAGATTTATTGGAATTGAATTTTCGAATGACCTTTATAGCTGATGTTCTTCATAATCAGTAATTGTTCAGGGGAATTTAAGGATTTTCCATTTCATACATATAGAGTACGTACTGTTTGAGTATGCCTATATGTAACAGATTGCATTAAGGTAGTGCTATTGCCGAGCACAAAATGCACCATATGTTACTTCAGACTGCTCAGATAAGCTTTCCTAAAAAAATGTGAAATGCTACAAAGGCCTCTGTGGTACTTTATTTATTTCTTACTGTGTATACATCTCTGCCTTGCAGGGTTGGCTTCCTTCTCCACTGTAAATTTTCGTACGGTATTCCATTGAAACTGAGACTACATTACAGAGGAACATGATGGGATCTTAATGATCCAGCAAGGTATAGGACGAGCTCCATCTTTGCTAGAAAATTGCTTCCTGCCTAGCATAATTTGTCGACAAACCATAGTGCTTTCTCACCTTTGGTCTTTGCAATTCCAGATTGTGGTTAGTTATACTATTTTTACCAGTTAGAAGGTAATTGTTTTCCTTTTTCTATTTTTTTGTGAAACAGGGCAAAAACTTTATCTTTAATCCTCTTTTATCTTTCTATCTTTTGAACATGTGTTCTCATTTGTAATGACATGTGAAAGAAATGAAAGATCCATTTTCACTAGTGTTTGATAATTATACATGTGCATAACTCTGAAATAGAAACATACTTGGCTTCTACTCTTGCTGTGGTAATGGTAGGTGAGCTGCGACGTGAGAACTAACCTGATGCCTACCATGCAGTGGCACTCATCTTGTTGAAAAACCAAAAGTTTGGGCGAATCGCAAAGTGGTGGATAGAAGTTGATACCTTGATCAGAGGCTTTCAAAATATGGCATAGCTATCCTGGAGTATCGCTTGGGCAACACGCTCTGCTTGTGCGGCTCGTCTAGGCAGAGCTTCCTCCCTGATGATTGCCTGGTCACCCATGCTGCTTCGGTGATGACTTTGTTTAATCTGGGATGACTTCTTGTTGCATTTTCTTTTGAGGAATCAGCCAAACCTCTGTTATGTTTAAGGTAATATGACTGGCAATGTTGTTAATAGTACGATGATGACATCCCGTGACTGTATCGGTGTGCTGCTAGCAAAAACAAATAAATGATCTCCTTGGCTTGAAAGTGTTAGGGCGTCAGCTCATGCAAACGGATCAAAAGAATCTATTTGTGCCTGCGTGGATAAAAAATAGGTCTGATCCTAGGCCAGTTGTTCGATGCAAAGTGAATAGTAATTTGGGCTGTGAATACGAGCAATTAGCTAGCTGCTGACTATAAATAAGACAACTTAAAGCCAACATATATAATAGTGAGCTATAAAAGTATCGTATTTTATCAATGTATGGTCCACTTTTCACTCTCAAAAAGTGCCTAGGAGCACGTGCTAGAGCCGGCTTTTGCATAAGTGCTCACTCTCATTCTCTCTTCTCTCTCTTCCAACTAAGCAATAATATACTACTTTTAATCCTTATAGCCAGCTGACTAAAATTTATTGTACTTGCTCTTACGGTGTGCACGAGGCTTGGACAACCTGTGTGGCTGCTTGCGGCAGTGCATTCAATGGCATGCTTCGGCTTGGCGGTGTTGGATTTCTGTGTCGCTATCAATTATAAAGGCCACCTGTTGTCCCTTTACAGAGATAGAGAGAGAAAGAGTGGATGTGAATGATTGCTTTATTGATACTTTGGTCAGGTTTATATGCTACCCGAACCGTCGCTTACAATATCGGCTATTACATGTTGGTGTCTTTTGGCAAAGGACACAACTGTTCGCGTTCGCTTTGCACAGCGATTGGACAAATCACTAATATGCTAACTGCTATAGGGAATATTCTAAGGAATCTGCTAACTGCGATTAGCCTAAATCTAAAGCTAATTTATTCCTAACAGTCCCCCTTGGACAACGCTGTATTCTAATCTTCATTATCTTGATAATCTTCATATATCTCCGAGTGATGGAAAATCTTAGTAAGATCCTGATAACTTTCAATCTTGAATTGATAACTTTCAATCTTGAATAACAGACCTTTCGTGACCTTCTTGAGTTGATATCCTCCAACGAAACCTGTAAAATTATAAGGAGAAAATATAGGAATCCGATATACCGTTGGTATAATAATTGTATCATTTAAAACCTATATGAGAAATCCTTTGGCGAACTCATAAGATAAAGTACAATATATTGTTATCGGATGATCAATACTAAGTTCAGTCTTGGGAAATTTCTCCCCCTGAACTTTGAAAATTTCTAAGTCGTCTCATACCAATGCCATGAATGCATTTTTGAAATGCAGCTGCTGGTAAAGACTTAGTGATCAAATCTGCAAGATTGTCACAAGATTTTGTTTGTAAAATATTAATTTCTCCATTTTTTCGTAATTCATGAGGAAAGAACAGTTTTGGAGCAATATGTTTTGTGATATTACTTTTAATATATCCTATATGCATTTGAGCAACACATGCGGCATTATCTTCATAGATAATAGTTGGTGATTCTAATGAACCTATGCCGCATGAGGTCTGGATGTGATTAATCACTCTGCGAAGCAATACACACTCACGTGAAGCTTCATATAATGCAATTATTTGAGAGTGGTTAGTGGAAGTTGCTACTAGAGTCTGTTTAGTTGACTTCCATGAGATAGCAGTTCCACCGAATAAAAATACAAATCCAGTTTGTGATCTAGCATTATGGGGATCAGAAAGATAGCCAGCATCAGTATAGCCAGTCAAAGTCATGTCTTGATTCTTCTTATAGAATAAACCAAGATCTTTGGTACCTTGTAAATATCTGAAGATATTCTTCACTCCGGCCCAATGGCGTTTTGTTGGAGCTGCACTATGTCTAGCCAATAAATTTACTGCGAAGGCAATATCTGGCCTAATACAATTAGCAAGGTACATTAGTGCTCCTATCGCACTAAGGTATGGAAACTCAGGTCCCAATACTTTTTCGTTATCATCCCTAGGTCTAAAAGGATCCTTTTCCATATCAAGGGATCTAATGACCATGGGTGTTTTGGATGGATATGATTTATCCATATTGAATTTTTCCAAAACTTTCTGAATATATGCGGGCTGATAAACGAGTATTCCCGAGGGAAGATGCTCAAGTTGTAAACCTAAGCATAATTTGGTTTTTCCCAAATCCTTCATCTCAAACTCCGTCATTAAATGATTGCGTGCTACAGATATATCTGCTGCGTTACCAATGATGTTGAGGTCATCAACATAAACTGAGATGATGCAAAATCCTTTTGAGGATTTCTTAATGAAAACGCATGGGCAATCATCATTATTTGAGTATCCTTTCGAAGAAGGAACTCACTAAGCCGGTTATACCACATTTTACCCGATCGCTTTAAGCCATAGAGTGACTTTTGTAATTTTACACAATACATGTTGCGATTTATATTTGGATTAGGGATTTTAAGTCCATCAGGGACTTTCATATAAATATCCGAATCGAGTGACCCATATAGATATGCGGTCAGTACATCCATTAACTGCATTGATAAATTTATTTGTACTGCCAATGATATTAAGTATCGAAACGTAATTCCACTCATTACAGGAGAATATGTATCGTCGTAGTCAATACCGGTTCTCTGCGTAAACCCTTGTGCTACTAGTCTCGCATTATATCTCACCACCTCATTATTTTCGTTCTTTGTTCGAACGACAACCCATTTAGCTCCCACAGGAAGACTTTTTGAGGAGTAGGTATTACTTTAGAGAATACCTCTCTTTTATTAAGCGAGCGCAGTTCTGCCTCAATTGTCTCCTTCCATTTAGGCCAATCCGAGCGCTTCAGGCACTCTTTCATAGATTTTGGCTCTGGATCCAGTTGAAGGGGTTTAGCAATTTTAGAGGAGAAATATGTGTCGACAAGTGTAGTCTTTCTATAGTATGATTCTCCTGAATCGATATAGTTTATGGAAATTTCATTGATTTCTTCAGGCACCGTGTGATTTCCCATAACAACGGTGTCTGGTTGTTTCGATGTCCTAGCAATAGAATTTTTGTGCACATTTATGCTAGGTTCTTGATGTTGAACATCATCTTGGTGTCTATCAACTTCAGGTTGATTTGCATTTACCGTCATAGATTTCCTTTGTTTCCGCGGTGGCTTTGGAGAAGCCTTTTCCCTTGAGACCAGATTTCTCCCCCTTTTATTTGCAATTGGGAGTTGAGTAGTTTTATTTGGTATCTCTACTCATTCTGGTGCATTGACTGCAGGGATATATGATTTAGTGACACCTTTGTGATCAGTAAATGCGTCTGGCAAGTTATTTGCAAAGTGTTGCAAATATATAATTCTCTGAACTTCAGATTCAGATTCTTTAGTACGTGGATCTAAGGATTGGATGCCTGTTACATTCCAATCTATTTCCTGGCATTCTTTGTGGTTTGTTTCCCCCCTAATACCGGGAAATGATCCTCATCAAAAATTGAATCAGTGTACCGGGCTGTAAACAGGTCCCCTGTTAGGGGTTCTAAATATTTTATAATTGACGGAGATTTATATCCCACATAGATTCCAATTTTTCTATGGGGGCCCATGGAGGTACGCTGCGGTGGTGATATCGGTACGTATACAACACAACCGAATTTTCGCAGGTGGAAAATACTTGGCTGATTGCCTCGTACTATTTGAAATGGGGAAGTTTCATGATATGCAGTTGGTCTGATTTGCATCAGATCTGCGGCGTGTAAAACCGCATGTCCCCAACAAGAGGTTGGTAAATTGCAATTCTGCAATAATGGTCTAGCAATTAATTTTACTCTTTTGATTAAAGATTCAGCAAATCCATTTTGAGTATGAACATAAGGTACAAAATGTTCTAGATGAATGCCTAAGGCCATACAATAATCATTGAATGCGTGTGAACTGAATTCAGCCGTATTATCCATTCTTATTGTTTTAATCCTGTGTTCAGGATGATTTGCTCTTAATTTGATAATTTGAGATATTAATTTGGCAAAGGCATGGTTACGTGTTGATAATAAACACACATGTGACCATCTAGTAGATGCATCAATTAGCAGCATAAAGTACCTAAATGGTCCAGATAAAGGTTGTATTGGACCACGTATATCTCCTTGAATTCTTTCAAGAAAATAAGTGACTCATTTTTAACTTTGAGGTAGGATGGTGAAAGGACACGGATGTCGCCTAAAGGGGGGGGGGGGAATAGGCGATTTAAAACTTTTACGAGATGGGCTTAACAAATGCGGAATAAAACTAGCGTTTACTTTGTCAAGCCCAAAACCTATATACTATGGTTCACCTATGTGCACCAACAACTTATTCTAAGAAAAGGTTCACCTATGTGCACCAACAACTTAAGCTAAGCAATACAAGCAAGTATGTGATAGCAAGATATATATAACTTCAAGCACGATGGCTATCACAAGGTAAAGTGCATAAGTAAAGAGCTCGGGTATAGAGATAACCGAGGCACGCGGGAGACGATAATTTATCCTGGAGTTCACAATCTTGCGAGTGCTAATCTCCGGTGGAGAGGTGCGGTCGCTTAGTGCTCCCGAACGCCACAAGAGGCTCACCTTGAGGTGTGGTTGCTCGATGCATACCAACGCCACAAAGGCCTCACCCCAAGATGCGGTGCTCACACCACACACCGAACGCCACGAAGGCGCGTCACCTAAATCTCCGGTGACCCTCGCCACAAAGGCCTAGGTCACGGTTCCACTAAGGGATTTCCTTCGAGGTGGAAACCGGGCCTTACACAAAGATTGGGGCACACATCCACAACTTAATTGGAGGCTCCCAACAAATCGCTACAAAGGTCTAGAATCCGTCTAGGGTTCCAAGAACCCAAGAGTAACAACTTTCTTGCTTTCACCTCCACGAATCACCGTGGAGAACTCAAACCGATGCACCAAATGCAATGGCAAGAACACCACAAAGATGCTCAAGTCCTTCTCTCTCAAATTCCAACAAAGCTACAAAAGCTATTGGGGGAATAAGAGAGGAAGAACAAAGGAATTCACAAAGAACACCAAGATCAAGATCTAGAGAGTTCCACTCACAAAGAGATGGATTTGATTGGTAGAAAAGTAGATCTAGATCTCCTCTCTCTTTTCCCTCAAATGGGGGCAAGAATCATGGAGGGATTGAGAGATAGTGCAAGCTTCTCTAGTTCAACAATGGAGGAGAGAGAGAGGGTGGGAGAAGCTCCAGCCCAAGGAGGAAGAAGGTTTACCCCCCAAGAAAATCGAGCCGTTGGGCAAAACCAGGGCCGGATATTCCGGCCCAAGTTGGGGCCGGATAATCCGCCCCCCCCGGATAATCCGGCCTCAGGGACAAAACCTGGTAAAAATCCGGCCAAATGTCCGGCCCCTATCCAGAGCTGCTTTTCTTCTGGTCCTTAGCCGATTTCGAGGGCCCCGGATATTTTGGAAATATCCGGCCCGGAAAATCCGGCCTAGCAAACTGCACAAACACCAAAACTAAAACGGGCATAACTTTAGCATCCGGACTCCGATTTTGATGATCTTGTGCTTGTTTTGAAGCTAGGAACATGCTCTACAAGATCATGCAGGAAACCATCATAGTCCAACAAGGGAGAATAGAAACAAATGATGAAATGTTTGACCTATCTAAAAAAGACATACCGGTAAAACCTCCAATCTCGAAAATGCAACAAGTTGCCCGTGCAAAAACCATTCTTGATGAACTAGAGCTTGTCATGAGAATAAGCACAAGATATAAATCATCACATGGATAAGATCCAAATAATGACCAAGAAAGATGATGAACCAAACTCGAAAACGCAACAAGTGATCTATGCAAAATCCGTTTTCGATGAACTAGAGCTTGTCATGAGAATAAGCACAAGCTCTAAAACATCACATGGATAAGGTCCAAAAAACAACCAAGAAAGATGATGCAAGGATGCAAAGGTTTGAGCTCTCTCCGAACGATACGATCGAGTTACTCACTCGAGAGCCCTCTTGATAGTACAGCAACTAAACTATAAACCGGTCTCCAACTACACTATGAGACCGGTGAGAAAGAAACCCTATCAAGAGCAAACCTTATACTTGCGCATTCCACTTGAGCTTGATGACGATGATCTTGACCTCAACAAGATGGAACGCCTTTCTTGCTTGTGCTTGCTTGACGAAGTCTTGTAGATTGCTCCCCCATAAACCACCATGGGAGAGTTTCTTCTTCGGCGCATCTTCACTTAACCATGACCACCATGTGGATTGCTCCCCCATAATCCACCATGGGAGAGCTTCTTCTTCGGCGCATCTTCACATATCCATGATCATCATATGGATGGCAAGACTCAAGCAAAAGATCTCTTCGAGATGGCTCATTTTGAACTTGCACTTCATTTCTTCATTCTTCATCATGTTGATGTCTTGAAGTAACTTGAGGGCTCACTTCATCTTCATCTTCAAGACATACTTGGCACTTGATATCCTTCATTGATTTCTTCTTATTGCAACCTAATATAAACATGTTGATGTCTTGAAGTAACTTGAGGGCTCACTTCATCTTCATCTTCAAGACATACTTGACAGTTGATATCCTTCATCAAATTCTTCTTATTGCAACCTTGAAGCCAACATATGGTTCAAGAATTGCCTATGGACAACTCCTACAAATATAACTCAATGCAAACATTAGTCCATAGGGATTGTCATTAATTACCAAAACCACACATGGGGGCTCCATGCACTTTCAGATGGCCTAATAATTAATTTCCCGGTAGCACATGCGGTGCATACAAAATCTGATGACTTGGGAAATCTTTTAATTGGTAAATTATGACCAATAGAATTGCTTATAATTTTTCTCATCATACCTATTCCAGGATGACCAAGGCGATCATGCCAAGTCTTGAATTTTTCAAGGTTTTAAAAAATTATTTTGTACGCAACAAAAGGTACGGGTTTGATGTATGTAAAGTATAATCCGGATGAAAATGAAGGGAATTTTTCAAGAGTTTGTTCCTCATATCCATCGCTTTTTGTTAAAAGCAAATATTCTTTCTTATCCATCTTAACAGTTTTAAGATGGAAATCATTTGATCGGATATCTTTGAAACTTATAAGGGTACGCGTTGATTCAGGATACAAGAGTGCATTCTGAATTACAATAGTAGTACCCATAGGAAGTGTGAGTGTGGCTCTTCCTGAACCAATTATTGCTTTGTTACTCCTGGTTATAGTCATAACATCTCCCTTTCTCTTAGTAAGAGTTTGGAAGTATTTTGTTTCCCTTAAAATTGGGTTAGTAGTAGCACTATCCACTAAACATAATTCTTCTTCCATCAGATTTTCCCGTAAATTTCTAAAAATAGAAAGAGAATATTTTAGAATAAATTTATTTTATTCATATATTCATCAAATTACATACATAGTATTTATATTAAAAATTCGAAATATAAATACATTACAATATTAGTCTGATTCACATAATACAATACATGTGGTATGAAAGACTTTATTCTACTTATTGTTATACAACATATAATACATCGTAGTATTTAAATAGCTAAGTGACATCAATTGTTTAGGAGATCAATTGAGGTCTCCAAAATCATCTTGGGTGTAGTCCACAAGCATGTCTTCATCGAGGATGATGTTGTACTTTGGCTTGAATTCTTCAATAGCACTTTGAGAAGGACTAGCTTGAGGGTTGTCTTCAATGGCATTGAAGTGAGCTTCAGCCTTATTTCCATGAACTTGCTTCCCTTTTCCTCCATACTTCATGTATAGATCCACTAGGTGCTTGGGAATACGACATTTGTTTGTACGGTGATTCGCACATCCACACCTTTGACAAACTTGAGAGTTGTCATTTTGATCATTTTTCTTGAAATGACCTTTCCCCTTAAATTGACCATTGGTCCTTTGACCATTATTCTTCCTGTTTCCCTTGAATTTTCGGAAGTTCCTCTTACGGTTTCCGAATTTATTAGTAAAATGAGCATTAGCATGTGCTTCAGGGATCGGCATGGCACCCGTTGGATGAGCATTATTGTGATTTTTCATGAGAAGTTCATCATGCTTCTCGGCTTGAAGTAATGTGTATATAAGCTCAGAATACTTCGTGTATTTGTGTTGATGATATTGTTGTTGCAATATCCTCATCGAGGGATGGAAAGTGCATAAGGTCTTCTCTATTAAATCTCCATCTGAAACTTGCTTGTTGCAAAATCTCAGTTTGGAGTTAACTTTATGCACGGCAGAATTATATGCCGCAACGGACTTAAAGTCCTGAAACCTTATGAGAGACCATTCTCTCTCGGCTTCCGGCAACATAACCGCTCTTTGTTGGTCATATCTCTCCTTGAGGGAGTTCCATAAAGCTAGTGGATCCTCCTCCATCAAATATTCATTTTTTAAATCGGGATGGAGGTGGTGCCTTATGAAATGTAATGCCGCATACTTTGCCACTTGGGGTATTTCGGAGCATTTTCGGGGGTGTGATAATCACGGGACCAAGGCCACGACCATTTAAATTTATTTTCATATCCATGGCCCATGATAGATAGTTACTTCCATCAAGTTGTAGTTCTTGGAATTCTTTTTTACTTATGTCACCCATTTTTCCTGCATGTATGATCATGCATTTAATCAATTTTACTTGATAGTAAAATTTATTTTGGTAAGCAAAAAATTTGTTCTAGAGGAACAATTTGAACGCAGATGAATTTAGAGCGCGGGATAAAATTGTTGTACCAAATAACATGTTATAATATGCTCGAGGCAAATATCTTTACTATTATATTGGAGTTGGTCGTAGGTCGTACAACGTGTTTGGTGAAGGAGATTCAGATCATCCTGACCATCCAATCACTCCATCTCAGCATTTAAAGCACATTTGCCCGTCCGATCGTTTTTGCTTCACGTATGTGTCGCTCAACCCAACCTCTGATAGACAAAACAAGATGGGAAGAAAATCCCCGCCTTCCTTTTAAGGCAGGATCTAAATAAATTGGGGCATGAATCACGGGATACTCCCATTATTGCTCGTCTTCCCTTCCCTCATTTCCATACGCAAAGGAAAATTATGCACCAGACCGTTCAATGTAATGTCAAAGTCTCTGCTTAACATCGGATTGTCCAATCCAATTTTCCTCAATCGCGAGCCTCAAAATTTGGCCGCACCGAATCACACGCTGCCGCAACCCTATAGTGGACGCCAGAATCGTGGTGCTCTCTCCTTGGAGACCTTCGGCGAGGCCTGAGGCGCTCGTCTCAGATCGCCGCAGAGGGGCTAACGCTACCCAGTCGAAGGACACGTCCGCTGGCCTATGGTCGCCATGACCAGCCTCGATCTCATCTTCAACCGCTTGCCTGGCGTTCTATTCGGAGGTGGGCGTCAGCCGATCTGCATATCTGAACACGGCAGGCCATCGACATCACGTGGCGCCTAGGCTGAGGCTGGATTCCCGGACCGACTGGTAAGCAATCTGCATTCTCTGCTCCTTTTTTAGAATTTTGATATTAAACGCACGATCGTGTGGTGTGTGCAATTTGGATCGGTTGATGCAGATCACGGATGTCCACCGACCTGACATGAGGTCGTGAGTTCAAGATGTTCGGCTCCATTAGATTCTTGGTATACATGCAGGGTCCGGCCAAAGAAAATCAAATCACGCAGGATCAATCTGTGTGCACCGATTTTTCGGTGAAAAAATGTCTACTTCCATTCGCTGATTTGCAGGTATTTCTGACAGCTCTCCTAGACGCAAGTGGTGGCAGCTCCGGTCAATCCCCTGCATCGAGCCGTCGCAACGCCCTCTTATCCCATGCCCACATATGCATCAACCTCGCCAGCGCCAACCCTCCCCTGCCTCACGCTCCACCGATGCCTGCACTCACGTCGGATGAAAGCAGCCCCGAGGTGCAAGAGCTTTAAGCAATTAAGCAGCTCATCATGTTGTACCATGAGCAGCGAGATCTGTGTCCGCTGGTGCTAGCCGGCCGGCATCCCCACGACTAGCGCAGGTTCATGTATGGCGTCAGCGCGACCGAGTGTCATTTGCCTGACATGTGCGCGTGATGCATGAGTGAGTGAAGCAGCAACGAGTTTGACATGTTATGCATTGATGCATGATATGGGACTTTTTCGATTCAGCTGAGTAGGTCAATTTATTCTTGTCTAGCAATTTTTGCCTTGTGATATTTCAGCTTGATATTTGGGAATCTACATAAGAACAAGGGTACATAAGAACAAGGGTACAACCAACATAAGAACAAGGGCACACTACAGCCAACATATGCAACTGGATTTACTGGTTGGTTCAAATATCATCATATTATTTTTCTTGTTGTTGATGTTAGAAAAGGATCATAATTTGATTAGCATTGGAGAATTTATAGCTCTATAGTTTTTGCTCACTTGACCAGTTCTTTATCTTTCTGCTCATCAATTTAGATATATGAGCTTCACTTCACTCTTTGGTTTGCCCAGGAATTCATATGCGCTCTTTCATACCTGAATATAACATTAGAGATAATGCTTGAGTATCACTCATTGGTTGGACTTCGTATGAGGCAGGAGTCCCATGGAGTCAAATCTATACACAGGAATGTTCCTTCAGTATCTCGTTTGTCTCCCAATGAATGAATTAGATTCACTAATTTAGATTCCAAATCCTTGATGATATTCTGATTTGACCCATTGTAGAAATTCGTTAATGGTCAATCATGTTCGTCAGATCCTTCTGTTTCTCACATGGTGTACCACCCATTGGTTGAATTTCATATAGATTCAATGTTGTGGTCTCCACTTCGAGTTCCAGAGTCCTACGAATCAAAGAGGTATATCTTCTGGATATTAATCTATTTCTTTTATCCTAATTTTTTTGAATCAAAGAGGCTTTAATCATGCGAATATATTATGAACAAGGCGATGTGCGAGTACAAGAAAATTCCAAATTGCGGGTAGCAGGGTCTTCGGAGAGTTGACAATGCCGCTATAATAATTGCTACCACACATGTGGAAGCTACAAACACATCACATCAAGCAAAATATGTTTACAAATTCATGTGTATAGATTTTCTTAAACAGTGCCCATGTTTATCAGCAATGGTAAAGTTGTTTTTGAAGTTCAGCTTCTTTCTGCAACCTTTTGATTTTTGCTGGCAATTTTACTCACAGGTCCAGTTGATTTAACTATTGTCGTACTTGAATAGATCTGGTTCATGAAGGAACATTCAGCCATTTTTTTTCTGATTTCCAACCACAACTCAAATGGGTCTTGATCATATTCCGATGATCATTACTTGCCATACATAATAGTTCAAATGGTTCCATATTGTTTCCTCTATTTCTTCCGCGGAGTTTATGCCCCATGTACTATTGTCCTTTTACCGTCTCCCAAATACCTTTTGTATTTCCCAAGTTTAATGGAAGGTGATGATGCAAAACATGATTCACAACATAAATGAACATAGCAAATAATCAGGCATGAGGGAAGAGTAGGCTTCAGTGGACAGTGGAGGTAACTATGTGAATTTATGTGTTTCAACTGCAACTATTGGACTGCTTAATTATACTCCATCCACAAACTCACTTTTCAGCTATGAAGAAAACACAACTAACTGAATGACATGATTAATTATGTGGGAGTGGTCTCATGTTTCGAGCTAATTAAGCATATTGCATGTGGTGCGTCTTTATCTATGGTCGCATGCAACTTTCACATTAATAAGCATCATCTTGAGAGGTATAAATCTAATCAATTTTGCCTCGATTATTGTTAATGGTTTGGGTTGTGTATGTAAAATTGGTTAACCTTTAGATAAGCATATTTTCCTTGATTTTATCTTGCGCTCCTTGGATGTTCACTACTAGAGAAGGAATCAACTTTTTACTGTTGTTATAGCAATATGTTATACCTTCTATTCAGATTGGCCTATTGTGCGCTTACTGATTCTTGGCTATACCGATGATATGACTGGATGTTTCATGTCGTTAGTACTGGTTGGGATAATGCAAAATTTCAAGATAAAAGGTAATGATGCAAACCTTTATATGTACTCAGGTATAAACCTCTTTCTAGGTACTCTGGTACTAAGTAAAGTAGTGTGTGTGATAGATTAAGCTGTTTTCTTAAAGAGAATGTCAGAGTAATTACTTTATCGCTTACTGGTGAGCGTATACCTTTTGAGAATGTACCATGGTGTCCTGTTTTGTACCATGATGCTAAAAAATGCTTTGACAATCAGCGATTGCTACCCAAAGGAACTTATAAAGATGTGTTATCCATAATTAGTGTGTTTAACACAAGAATTTTGGTGGTTCCGAAACACAACGACGTGTTACCGCTATTGAAAATACATATTGCTTTTTTTTCCTATGCAATGTTGTCCTTCTTATCTATATTGTATAGTTTTTCTCCTTTCACTTAGATTGTGTTCACATTTGACAAAAATAAACTTATAGCAACGCACGGGCATTCAACTAGTATTAATAACATGGCACATTACATATTTGTAATCTCTAATAGGGGGTCTACAAATATGTATTTATATCACAATACACTGTTAAACTAAACAAAGAACAAACTAATGGTTCTAAACTGAGATTAATAGCTAGTAATACGTAAGTGAATTAACACTTCTAGTTCACGCAGAGGATAAGGCAACGTGGCTGCCTAAGACTTTTCTTTGGCCCACGGCTTGGACATGCGGTCAAAAGGGGAATTGGAAAACGTCCTGGAGATAAAATCCTGTCGGCTCCTCCCGTGACCCACGATGCGGTGATGCCGCTGTCCTTCTTCAAGCCGACGCCCCGGCCGGCGACTCAGCGGCGCCCTGGTCCCTCCGCAGAGGAGGAGCGCAGGTGGGGGGCGGCCTCGTTGAGGTGGAGCTCCGCGAAGCGGCCGGTGAGGCCGAGGGCCTCGGGGGACCAAGTTCCTCTGCGGGTGCCCGGCGGGGCGGGTCGCTATGGTCAACGCGAAGCGGCGGAGAAGCACCCTGGCCTCCGGTGAGGGAGTGGGGAGGGCAAGGGACGTCGCAGGCGGCACGTCCTCGTTCCCCTCCTCCATTTCTTCTGCTGCTGGGAGGTTGAGGCCGGGGACGAGCGAGCGGTTTCCATGGCCTCGTTCCCTTCCATCTCCGTCTGGAGGTTGGTGGCGAGCGCCTCCACGACAGCCGCAGTCGGCGGCTCGAAGAACTCCATCACCGAGGCGTAGCCCGGCGGAGCGAACTGCTCCGGCTCCTCGTCGGACGGCGTCGGAGACGGCGGGTACCCTCCGTATCCATGGCGCATGTGGTAGTACACCGGCGGAGACGGCTGCGCCGTGAGTTCATCGTCGCTGAAGTCACGCTCGGGGTCATCCACGAGCCACCCGGCGCTCGGCCCGCCCAACAGCCAGTCCATGGGCGGGATAGTGAATGCCGGCGGAGGAGGCAGAAGTTCGTCGGCGTCTGCGGTGACATTGGACGCGGAGGCCTCGTTCTCGAACTCTGCAGCCACCTCCGGCTCGACGGCAACAACCTCCAGCACCGCGGAAGCAACTTGTGGCATGACCAGGGCCTCTTCCTGGGGCACAACCGTCGTGGTACTTGGTCCTGGTGTTCCAGGAAAATGGTGGTGCTGCACACGACGGTGAACATGGTGGTAGTGCTGGTGGTGGTTGTGGCGGCGACGGAGGCCACCACCAGGGCCGTAGCGACGGCGAGAGGCACCAAGCACTGCGCTGCGGTGGCGGACGCCACCGTTCCTGTTCCGACGACGCTGAAAGCGCCGGTCAAAGTTCCGACGATGTGCAGCGGCGAGTCTGAAAGTCCGGCGACGAAAATGGGAGCGACCATACTCCCTGGCGAAAAATCGTGCGAAGGAAAAAGCTAGTTCCGGCAGCGGCCGGAAAGCCATTCTTTCTCACCTTTTCTCTTTGTACTTCTCTGTTCTCTCCTTGGCCTATTGCTAGGGGCAGAGCCAGTGCTGATGACGTGAAAAGATACAGAGATAGAGAGAGAACGAATGGATGTGAATGATTGCTTTATTGATACTTTGGTCAGGTTTATATACTACCCGAACCATCGCTTACAATGTCGGTTATTACATGTTGGTGTCTTTTGGCAAAGGACATAACTGTTCGCTTTGTATAACTATTGGACAAATCACTAATATGCTAACTGCTATAGGGAATATTCCAAGAAATCTATTAACTGTCTGATTAGCCTATATCTAAAGCTAATTTATTCCTAACAACTACGATTAGCTAGTCAACCACTCCTCTACTGCTAGCCACTGGCCCTCCATTTTCCATAGAACACGCAGTGCGGCCTAAATCATGAGCAATAGATGACCAAGGCAAAAGGCAAACCATGACTACGTGGCTGAGTTGCTGACAACGAAGAAGAAGAAGCCATGCATTCACGTCTTCATCATCGTCGATGTGGCCCGCGTCCTATACCGCGAGCGCACACCATGCACTCCTCCTCCCCTGGGGATTTATTACGGGGCGTACTATTTAGCGAACTCAAAGTTAGGCAAGAATGGATCTTCTGATACCCTAGCTGGTTTGTAAGGGAGTTAGTCCAAAACGACGGTAACTATCCAATAAAACTCATGCGCTCCTTTAAAAAAAGAAGTTAGGCTGCTTTGAGTAACTGACATATCAAGACATGTAGGACCATTATATATGTAAGGTCCACAAGCGAGTGACTCACAAATCACCGAGAAAAGTCAGCAAGCTAGGCCGGGAGTGCCTATACATTGACTTGGTCGGTGGGTGCAACATGCCGCACACCCCCGACAAGACATGGGCCAGGCCCATTAGTCTCGTACTTCGTTTGGGTCTCATTCCCCTCGGTCTTTCATTCTCTCCTTCTGCTTCGTTTTCATTCTGTCTTCATGCACAATCTGAAAAAATGTTCAAATGTTTTTCCAATTTTGTAATGAAAATTTTAAAATATGAACAATTTTAAGTACAACAATTTTTTTAATATGAACAGAATTTAAAATTTTGCATTATTTAAGTATAATTTATTCAAATTCAAAATTCAATTTTAAAATTTGTACAATTCTTAAATTTGAATATTTTATGAATTTTTATATATTTTAAAATCTGAAAAATAAAGAAAAGAAACAAGAAAGAAATAGAAATAGAAAAAAAAACATAAAACAGAAAAGAAACGATAAAGGGTAAAAAGCTTACCCAGGCAGACCCACACCCGTGGAGGGAGGGGGACGCGTGTGCGGTGCTTACCAGGGTCGGTGTATAGGCTTTGCCGTGCTAGCCAAGGCTAGTAAATCTCAATCCAACTTACGTTACCATGACCTCAAAAAGGATAATCCTGAGAATCACAGAAAAGTCCAAACCGAACGGTTTTTTTCCAGCTCTGGCGATCGCGAAAGCGATCTATTGACCCTTGGTTGCCGGTACCCCCGCCGCTGTTTCCCCTGCCCTCCGAGCCGCTCCGTCTGCTGGAGGGTGGGGGTACCTCGAAGCAGGATGACCGATTTTCATAGGGTGTTAGAGTTCTTCGTCTTCGATGTAGGGGCATCGGCGGCGACGAGAATAAAGGTCCTTCAGCCCGCCCCAAATCGTTGTTCCTTTATGGAGGAGCTTCGACGGGTTGAAGTTTGGATCGATCGCGGGGCACTAGGTTTGGCGTGTTAAAGTTTTATCTACAATGACAACGTTCGATAGAAGGGATGATGTCGTAGCATATTGGTGTCCAAGTTTCTGCCTCCACCTGATGAAGCTCCGCCATGTACCGCTTTGTTAGGGAATTTGCGAGTTTGGTGTCCCCCATCTCCGTCTGGCCGAAGCTGGGATTATCTCCCGCCCCTTCTCAATGCTAGCTTCTCTGTGAAAGGACGGGATGTCGCCTAGAGGGGGGGGGGGTGAATAGGCGTTTAAAAACTCTTACAGATTTGGCTTGTAAGAATGCGGAATTAAACTAACGTTTATTTTACAAGCACAAATCCTAAATAAGCTAGGCTCAACTAAGTGCAACAACAACAACTAGAGCTAAACAAGGTAGGCACAATATATATGAACAACAAGTGATAGCAAGATATAATAGATACTTCAAGCACGATGGCTATCACAAGGAAAGGAAGCTCGGGTATAGAAATAACCGAGGCACGCGGAGACGTGGATGTATTCCCGTGTTCCCTTTCTTTGCAAGAAGGTACGTCACGTTTGGAGGAGTGGAGGTCCCACGAAGGATTCCCCAACGCCACGAAGGCTCACCCTATTCTCTGAGCCAAACCCACGATGGATAATGGCCCTTTCCTTATGGTTAGCTTATCCTCCACCCCGGAGATGGCAAGCTCCACAACCACTTCACAAGCTCCACGAAGGAGAAGCCCGGGCCTCTTCACAATCTTCCTTGAAGAAATCACCGGAGCACCAACCGCAAGCCAACTAGGAGGTCTTCCTCCAAGAGTAACAAGCTCACGGTCTCTCACTCGAACTAATCGTGGTGGAGAGCACAACACTATGCAATGATGCAAAGCAAGAACACTAGAGGCATTCAAATCATTCACACTCAAATCCCACCAAAGCAACAAATGCTAGGATGAGATTAGAGAGGAAGAACAAAGAGGAAATCAACAAATGACTCCAAGATCTAGATCTAAAGAGTTCCCCTCACTTAGAGCCTTAGAGGAGAGATGAATTGGTGGGGATTGTAGATCTAGATCTCCTCTCTTAGATCCCTCAAGAATGAGCAAGAATCATGGGGGGAATCAAGAGAGAGAGCAAGTTCTTCAAAGTCAACAATGGATGAGAGAGAGTGGATGAACTTTCTTTTAGCCCAAGGTGGAAGAAGGCCTATTTATAGTCTAGGGAAAAATATAACCGTTGGTTGAGTTTCAGCTCAGCATAGTCGAGGAGGCCGGTCAACCGGGCCTGGGGCCGGGTCGTCCGGTCCAGGTGCGGTCAGACCGGGCCAGGGACCGGACTCGGCCGGTCCAAACCGGGTCTATAACCGGGCCATGGCCGGGACGCTTCTGTGTCTTACAGTACATGACCCCGGTTGGCACCAGTCCAGGGCCGGTTTGAACCGGGCCATCCGGTGGGACGGCCGGTCACGCCGGGCGAGAAACCGGGCCAGCAGGAAAACATGTTATACACAAACTGTGATAACTTTTGTGTACGGACCCCGATTGATATGAAACCAATTTTGTTGGAAAGATAACGACGAATAGAACCAATTTTGTTGGAAATATGGAGACTCCTCACAGGATATTTTTAGATGACTCTACAGAGAGAGTCTCCCACCGTCAAGAAACGGTGAAGACGTCCAAACTCGAAAACGCAATAGAAGATGCATGCGGATTCCGTTTTAGATGAACTTGGGCTTATTGTAAAGCTAGCAACAAGCTCAAGAACCTCTCACATAGAAACACCAAGAAGCAATAGGGATATGCAAAGTATGCAAAGGATTGAGCTCCCTAAGACGATGTGATCAAGTTACCCAACCGAAAGCCCCTCTTGATAGTGCGGCTATCTATCCTATAATCCGGTCTCCCATCAACCACCTTGAGACCGGTAAAAGGAAAACCTATCAAGGCCATACCTTTGTCTTGCACATCCCGCTTGATCTTGATGATAATTCTTCAAGCTCCACTCAAGCCGGAATGCCTCATTTGATCATTGTTGCTTCGTGAAGACTCACAAATGCTCCCCCATACACCATGATGGGGAAGCTCCATTGATGTACATCTTCACATGTCCATTATCACCAAATGGACGGCAAGCTTCAAGCATATGATCCTCTTGAGATTCTCAACTTGAACTTGCCCAACTCAACCTTGATGACGATCACCACTTGACGTCATCCTCTCATGGACTATATGAGATCTAACTTTTGATGCATGCCGATGGAAAGATACCTAACTCACATAGACAACACAAGGACACATATATGATGGGTTAGTTCATGAAGCATAATTGACAAGGCTTACCATACCACGTGACTTCACGTGGCACATTCTTCATGCTTCATGTGTTGACCAAACTTGAATCTATTCTTCACTCTTTGTATTGGTCAACCTTGTATCTTCTCATGCTCTACCATACTATCTTGAGGTGTATAAATAATTCTTCATTTGTTTGCATGCTCTAAATCTTAGTCAACCATAACTCAACTTATGAGACTATCATGAAACCGACTTAGAGCCATAACTTGAATTCTTCACTTGGAATCAAGCACTCAAGATCTTGATCATCCATTGCTTATCACATAAGCTAGAGCATGGCTAATATTGAGTTTCACATAAGAACTCCATCTTCATTTCTTCTTGTTGATCATATCACATATATATCTTCAAATCGATGATCTTGATGCCAATACACAAGGTATATCTTTATCTTCATGACATCCATAGTTGAATCCAACACATGGAATACAAGTACCTATGGAATATTCTTTCATATAAATTTAACGAAAACATTAGTCCATAGGGGTTGTCATTAATTACCAAAACCACACATAGGGGCAATATACCCTTACACTCTGGGACGATGATCTCTCGAGATCGTGGTCACCCGCATCTTCTGGTCTACATCGACGACTTTCTGACCGCAGCTTCTACAAGTGCCTAGGTTTTTTAAAGATTTCTCCAACACAAGCTTTACTTCGCTGGAGGCCCAAAGGTGGTATCGAGCTTTGCTCATGGCGCGACATTGAGAGATGCAGAAGGAAGATGGTGCTGAATTTTTTAAGAACTTGTGTTTTATTTCTTTTTGTAAGGATGTTCTTGTAAAAGCTGGTTTTAGATAATATATGACTTTATGCCTTTTCGCAAAAAGAAAAAGAATCAAAGAAAAATATGTTGAAGAGCTGGGGAAAGTCCAATTCTCATCGTGGGTAATGGAGCTCTCGGGGAGGTGGTAATTTGGCTCATAGGAGAGCGAATGCTTCCATTATATAAAATAATTGAAAAACAATTTTAAAAATGTTAAAAAATTCTAACATAAACTTTTTAGTGTACATCGTGACATTCTATGTTCTTGCATAAATTTTCGTGGATAAACAACATTTTATGTGGCGTGTACAAAAAGGACAAAAAATGTCATGTACGTAGTCGTGTTATAGCATCAAAACTTGTCTTTTTTATAGGAGTCTCAATTTTTTTTAGTTTTTTTTTGAAAACTTGTGTACGAACATAAAATATGTAGATGTATATGGAAAATTTTATTTTACAATTTGTTGAAACTTCTAAATGTTTTTTCGTTTGTAATAACCAATATATTAAGCCAGCAAGCTGCCTCAATAAAAACCTTCCAGTCCCCTTCGGTACCCTGGTAAGGAACTGGTACTTGCTGCTTTAAAATTTTAGTACAGTTACTGTCATCGTGGTGAACAGACAGATGCCATGGGATGGCTTAAGTTGGGGCCGAATGTGCGCTAGAGGATTCGGGTGAGGGTTTTGGTATGGATGAAGAGATTTCCGGATGGATTCTTCAAGAACTTGGCCTTGGCCAGAGGTAGAAGAAGAAGAACACAAGAGCTATTCCTCCTCAGATCTTTCTATTCCTTGATCATAAGAAGTTACAGGTTTCTGGATACAGCATAACACCTACCCGCGTATGGTTGTACCCCATCTCCTTATATAGGGGAGAGGGTGGCTTACAGGAGAAGAAACCCTAAGAAATCCTAATGGCATCTTTGACTAGACAAACTACTTTACAAAGCTTCTTTAGCTACCATCGTCACCGGTATCTTTAATCAGGGAGGCTGACGTTCTCCGGTACATTTTACGTCATCATTTGCTTTAGCTCCAGAGCTTCGATTAAAGCTGAAGTGATTCGCTCATCATTGTCCTCTAGCTCCTGAGAGAATCTTTGACCAGTCTTGCCGACGTGCTACAGTGTAGCCTGTACCGGTAATCCGGTACCTTCTTTGCTCTTTCCGGTATACCCTTCCTGGGATACCGGTATAGACTTACTTAGCCAAGAGCCTAGTTGCTCATTCCGGAACGACCTTTAAACCGGTATCTTGATGGTTCAAACCATCCGGTTTTGCACGCCTTTGGCATACCGGGGGTCATCCCCCCAACATTAGTCCCCGACGCTGGTATAGTCTGGTGGATCCTATCCAACAGACCATGCCAGGTTTCCATTACTCAAGGTACCGGTTTAAACCTTCCGGTAACCAGCTTAATCCTTCCGGCGTCTTCGCCGAACTTATGTCTTTTCTCATCGAGCCATTCCGGCATCTTTGTCACTAAACTCTCCTCGGTGAGGTCGAGAATTTCTCGGGTACAGTGCCTGTCAGTGACATGCGCACTGTGTCTGACGCTGCAGTGTTAGGGGTCACCTCCCTTCGGCTTCTGCGCTAGCATTTATGGCACCGCACCGGATCCTCGCTGCCGTTCTGGATCTGTGTGGCCTTCCTGTGGCACTCTGTGTTCCGCGCGTGTATCGTCGCGCCACGTGGCGGCCCACGAACTGAACCGCCGTGGCCCAGCGGTTGCCAGCCCACTACTTCTCCTTCCTATTAAAGGGGGAGCGGTTCCTTCTTCTCCCTTTCTCCGCATTCACAACTCCCTTGCGCGCTCATAGCTCTTTGCCCCCTTGCGCCTTCGCCGCCGCCGTTCGTCGCCAGAGCTCCTTCCTCCGGCGACCTTCCTCAGCCACTTCGTCAAGCTTCGCCCCGCAGAGACCCTCTGCAGCGCCTCCGCCGTTGCTGCTTCGGGCGCTCCTCAGCGAACTTCGTTCTTCCTCCTTGCCAAACCTCGTTGGCGACCGTGACTCCACCGCACCTCCTGCGACCATCGACCTCAACATCTTGCGCCGCCTCAAGTTAGCCCCAATGCCTCTTTGCTTTCTCCCTTTTGCCTTCTTGCTCTTTGGCCGGCTGGGGGTTTACTTTTTCTTTTTCTCTGGTTTTTCTCTTACTCGTAGATCTTCGCGCGAGGCTAGATCCGCGGAAACCTGTTTTTAGGTAGCTTTCGGTATCTTTCGACTTGTATGTCTAGCGAGGAGTACCTCTCCGAACCAGCTGCCAGCAGCCCTCAAAGCGAAGAATCCGACGGGCTTTCGGCTGAACTCGCCCGGATGGAAGCCCGCGCCGGAAGAGGTCAGGAAGCCAGCAGCTCCGGCCAAGGTTCCGGAGTGGATCTTTCCGGCATAACCCGTGGAGCCTGGAAAGGTTCCGACGTGGTGCAAGAAGACATCAACTGGCTGTACCGCTCCCGGAGGATACCGGCACAGGTATCCTGCCGGATTCCACGCGATGAGGTGGAACCCGACCCCAAACCCGGAGAGTTCGTTGTTTTTGTTTCCCACTTCGAGCGCGGCTTCGGCCTTCCGGCCTCCGACTTTTTTCGTGAGTTCCTCGACTTCTACAAACTCCAACCCCATCATCTTCCTAGCAACGCCATCTTCTACCTTTGTTGCTACGTCTCTTTCATGGAGGGCTACATTGGCCTCCTTCCCACAAAAGAAGCTTTCGCTCGCTTCTTTAGCCTTCGGATCAACTTGGTCCAAGGCAAAGACTTTCCCAAGCCTAAGCCTCCGGTGCAGTGCGGTTCCTGCATCGTGGGTTCCCGCTAGGGAAGACCCTTCTTCAAGTTCTCCGTCCTGGACTCCTGCCGGGCCTAGCAGGAGACTTTCTTTTACGTGAGGAACAAAGGTTCCTCTGATTTCATCAACCTGCCGGTCTACAATCCGGCGACCCCAACAAGGACCAACTGGGGGTTCAATCCGGGAGCCAACCATGTTGAAACCAACCGGATCGTTCGCTTCCTGGAGAAGCTCAAGAAGGAAACGGACATCTGCTCCGACGATATCGTCTGCACCTTCATTTCTCGCCGGGTGCTTCCCCTCCAGCATCGGGCTCACAAGATGAGCCAGATGTGCGGCCCTCGCGACCCCACGAAAATCACCGGCTTGCCGCTAAGCAAAGAGGACATAGTCCTCAAGGCTAAGCAAATTTGTAATACGGACATGCCTCTAGATTGGGAGTGGGGCTTTCTTCCTCTCTGTGCCAAGAATCCCCCAACTGCCGAAGTAAGAACTTAAGCAATCCGGATTGTGCCTCCGGTAGGTATACTTTTGATGTGTAGCTAACTATCTTTTTCTTTTTCAGGCCCGCGAGCGGTTTCCTCGCATCGACGCTGAAGCTCGAGGTCCTTGCGAGAGGCGGGACTTGGACGAAGTGGATCCAGATCCTTACGTGGTCTGGACCAAGAACAAGATGGGCCGCACCCACACCTCTCGCCCCGGTAAGTTTTCAACCGAAGCTTCTGGTTCCGATGATGAGGTCACTGTTCTTGAGGTATTTTGTTCTTTCGCCTCCTCATGTATTGTCTTTCTGTAGATGCTCCCTCAGCCAGCGCCAACCCACAGGTCGTGGAGCGCGCTGTGCCGCTACAGGCGGAGGTTGGCCGGGAGTTCTTGAAGAAGCTCTCCACCCGGGGCCAAAAGAACAAGGCGCAGGCGCCCGAAGCCGTCCCAAGAGAAGCTCCTCCCGCCAAGCGCTCCAGGCAGGAGTTTGTTGGCGGGAAGAAAGTCTCCTCGAAGCGCTACCGGTCTCGAGAGATGCCGGTTTCCTCCGGGTAAGCTTCCGTTTCCTCTTTCCTCTTTGTTTCGCGAGTTTCTTTTTCAGGTTGCTTTTTCTGAGTTTCTCTTTTTTCTATCTTTTCAGTCCTGCGCTCAAGATATCCAAGAGCGCTACCGGCATGAGGCCGGAGAACTCCAAGGAAACCGCGAGGACCTCACCTCCTCCTCAGCCAAGCCCGGTACCATCTGGTACCAGCAACCCTTCTGCCTCCCCTCTGGGAGGCACCACAAGTGCGCACACAGCAGCCCCTACACCTCCAGATCACCGCGTGGAGGAGGACCTTGTCTCCCCTCCAGAGACCCAAGACACCGGCGCCAGCAACATCGGCGCCGGCACTGAAGACGCCGGGAGGGCGGAACCTCAGGTTCCTCCCGTCCCAAAGAAGAAGAAGAAAACTACTGACTCCTCCCCCTCCAAGGCCGTGCCGGACTCATCCGCGCCGGCAAGCTCCGCTTCGGCACAGGATGCACCCGAAGCCCCTGTGTTGCCCAAGGCCACGCCAGCGCCTCCGCCGGCTGCCTCTACCGGCGAGCCAGCCGCCGCCAAGCCAACACCACCGCCAAGCCAAGAACCCGCGGTGGCCAAGCCTACACCTTCGGAAGGCGCCCAGCTCTCCAAGCGAGAAGCTGCCGCGGCGGCCACCGCTGCCAGCGCTCCCTTCTCCGGCACGCGGTCCTTGGTACTGCACGCCGGCTGCGCCGCTATCGTGGCCGGAGAAATGGCTTCAGCTCAGCTGGGCCGGATCACCGAGCTCACTCGCGGAGGAGTTGATCTGGGGCACCTTCTTGATTACGCTGAGAAGTGGAATCAAGTGGATTTGTCCCCGGCGACGCGCGGCCTGGGGAAGGACAAGCTGCCGCTGATCGATCCTGCCGGCCCCCGGAGCACCGGACAGTATTTCAGCCGGCAGCGGCGCGCGGTCAAGGAATTTGACAACGCGTGGCACGACGCCAACATCAATGTTGTGGTAAGTTTGACAATCTTCATAATTCTTTAAATTTGTGCCGGTTCTCTTTCAAGATAATGTATATCCTCCCAGTCCCCGAGTTTCGGGTTTAGAGCGCAGCTCTTAGCGCGAAACTTTGTTAGAAACACAAAAAACCGGCATAGCCAGTCCCCTAGTTTCGGGTTGAGAGCGCAGTACTTAGCGCGAAACTTTTTTCAAGACCGACATCTTCCTTACCGGAATATTTTTTAACTTGAACAGGGCATGCTGGACGTCCGCAAGCAGCTCTTCGAGGAGTTGCTGTGGGAGCACCGGGAGCTTTCTGAGGCTCACAGTAAGTGCCAAGGTTAGTTCCTATACCTCCGGCTTCTTTTTATCTGATGTTTTTCCCTTTTAGTACTTATAAACTCTTTACGCATCAGCTGTTCCGGAAGCCTCCATCGAGGCCCTCAAAACTCAGCTTGCTGCGCTTCAAGGTACCATTTCTTTTCCGGTTGATTTGCTTCTCTGCATCTTACCGGTTATCTTTTTATTAACACCTCTTTTCCGGACTCCAGCTGAAAAGGAGCAGCTTGCCGCGGAGCACCACAAGGCGCTGGATGCTCAGAAGACCCTCTCTCGGGAGCTGAAGGAGAAGCTCGTGCAGGATGAGCTCCGGCACGCTCGTGAGCTGAAGGAGATCAAGGATGCGGCTGAGGCCAAGCTGGACGAGTCCCTGAAGGAGTACACCAACAACACTGCAGTGCTGCAGGCGGAGTTTGAGGAGGAGACCGTTGCGCGGAAAGCTGCACAAGACCGGATCTCCCTCCTAGACTCAGAGCAAAAGGAGTACGACCGGCTGGTTGTGCAGACCGATGCGCTGGCCCTCAGTAAGTCTTTTCTCTTTTCCGTCCTTTGCTTACAAGCTTATATCTTCCGGTAGCATGTCTTTTATCTTTTATCTTTTTTCTTGTAGGGATCTTTCCGGACTCCCAGGCGTATGCCCACAACAAGGTGGCGGCACGCAGGGCGGAGCAAGAAATGGCCAACCCGGATGCGCCCTGGGATCCATATGACCACCTGGTCGCGCTCTCCGCCTGGGTCCAGCACATGCGCTCCGTGGACCGGCATCTGGCTGATCTTTCGGATGTTGCTATCCAAATCTTCAAAGTGCTATGGCCTGGGGAACCGGTGCCTGCCAATGTCACGCTCACCGCCGACCGCCTGAAGGATGCAGGCCGGAGGATCCGTGAGTGGAAGTGTTCGGCGGCTCGTGCCGGAGCGGATGCGGCTTTGCGCATCGCCTGCTCCTAGTACGATGACCTGGATCTGGATGCTTTCCACAGCCTCCGTGGCGATTCGCCCACCGATACGGATCCAGTCCGCACCGCAAGCGCCAGGACCGCTCCTACCGGATAGCAGAGTTCGCCCCTGTGCGCACCTTCATCCCTCCTCCCCCCGACGTCAAGGATGCACTCTCCGACGACGAGGAAGAAGTCGAGGACGAGGAGGATGAGGAAGCTGGTGAAGGAGACGTTCTCCCGGAAGGAGGCGATGCTCCACCGGAAGCTCCTGAGGCGGCCTGCAGCCCCCTGTTGCCTAGATATCTCCTGCTATGCATTTGCTCCACCTGGTTGTCTCAAAAACAATGTTTGTCAAATTCTACCCCGGTATGCCGAGGTTTATGATGTAATAGTAATATAATACTTCGCCGTTCTTTTGGTTGTGCTATAATGTTTCATGCCGGTATGTTATACCGGTTACCTATGAAGTTAAGTTTGTGCGCTATCTTAGCATTTTACTCATTGTTTGCTTTCATCTTGCACTGTGAAGATTCCGGAATTGTTTCCGCATCCAATCCGATGCACACTTGGTTCTTTTGCTTTGCCTCTGCCTACCTCTTTTGGGTGTTCTGGCGTATGAGTCACAAAGTTCTTTTGCCAAGCAAGCACTTTCTTGAACTTAGAAAAAACTCGAAAATTTTCACAAAAAACCGGTATAGCCGGGGTTTGTTAATTTTTCCGGATTGTCCGTTCCCACTCCTCCTTTTCGTGGTTCACGTGCTTAATTCCTACCGGTTTATCTTGCTTGCCATGAAGCCGGGTTGCGGACAACAGCAGAGTCGAAGACTCCGGTAGGTTTAACACGTTACTAAACCGGAAAGAAAAAATGTTCAACAAGCAACCAGTAAACTGAAAAAATAGACATATTGCATGAATTTCAGTAGGGGTAGTCCCCGAGACTCATTCGAGGTCCCGACATCTTTTATTCATAGTATATAAGGTACAAAAAGGAACTCCTTACAGCACATCTTCAGGAATAGAAAGGACGCAGCAAAGCTATGTTCCATGGACGCTTAGTTTCCTCTCCTGACCTGTCCGCCTTTCCCTTCTTTGATTCATGTGCATCGATCAAGTAGTAGGCATCATTGTGTAGAGCCTTGCTCACAATGAAAGGTCCTTCCCACGGAGGTGAGAGTTTATGGCGCCCTTCAGTGCGCTGCAATAGGCGTAGCACCAGGTCTCCTTCCCGGAACACTCTTGGTTTAACCTTTCGGCTATGATAGCGTCTGAGGTTTTGCTGATATATGGCTGTTCTTGCCAAAGCCAGCTCCCTTGCTTCTTCTAGCAAGTCCACATCGTTTTCTCGGGCCTCTTTTACCTCTTCTTCAGTATAGAGTTGAACCCTTGGTGAATCATGTATGATATCGGTTGGTATTTGATACGTCCCAAACGTATCTATAATTTCTTATGTTCCATGCTAATTTTATGATGATACTCACATGTTTTATACACATTATATGTCATATTTATGCATTTTCCGGCACTAACCTATTGACGAGATGCCGAAGAGCCGATTGCTTGTTTTCTCGCTGTTTTTGGTTTCAGAAATCCTAGTAAGGAAATATTCTCGGAATTGGACGAAATCAACGCCCAGGATCCTATTTTTGCACGAAGCTTCCAGAAGTCCGAGGGAGAGACGAAGTGGGGCCACGAGGTGGCGACACAACAGGGCGGCGCGGCCTGGGCCCTGGCCGCGCGGCCCTGGTGTGTGGGCCCCTCATGACGCCTCTCGACCTGCCCTTCCGCCTACTTAAAGCCTCCGTCGCGAAACCCCCAGTACCGAGAGCCACGATACGGAAAACCTTACAGAGACGCCGCCGCCGCCAATCCCATCTCGGGGGATTCAGGAGATCGCCTCCGGCACCCTGCCGGAGAGGGGAATCATCTCCCGGAGGTCTCTTCATCGCCATGATCGCCTCCGGATCGATGTGTGAGTAGTTCACCCCTGGACTATGGGTCCATAGCAGTAGCTAGATGGTCGTCTTCTCCCCATTGTGCTATCATGTTAGATCTTGTGAGCTGCCTATCATGATCAAGATCATATATTTGTAATCCTTCATGTTGTGTTTGTTGGGATCCGATGGATATTGAATACTATGTCAAGTTGATTATCAATCTATCATATATGTTATTTATGTTCTTGCATGCTCTCCGTTGCTAGTAGAGGCTCTGGCCAAGTTGATACTTGTGACTCCAAGAGGGAGTATTTATGCTCGATAGTGGGTTCATGCCTCCATTAAATCTGGGATAGTGACAGAAAGTTCTAAGGTTGTGGATGTGATGTTGCCACTAGGGATAAAACATCGATGCTTTGTCTAAGGATATTTGTGTTGATTACATTACGCACCATACTTAATGCAATTGTCTGTTGTTTGCAACTTAATACCGGAGGGGGTTCGGATGATAACCTCGAAGGTGGACTTTTTAGGCATAGATGCATGCCGGATAGCGGTCTATGTACTTTGTCGTAATGCCCCGATTAAATCTCATAGTACTCATCATGATATATGTATGTGCATTGTTATGCCTTCTTTATTTGTCAATTGCCCAACTGTAATTTGTTCACCCAACATCTGCTATCTTATGGGAGAGACACCGCTAGTGAACTGTGGACCCCGGTCCTATTCTTTACATCTGAAATACAAACTGCTGCAATTGTTCTTTACTGTTCTTCGCAAACAACCATCATCATCAACACTATACATCTAATCCTTTGTTTACAGCAAGCCGGTGAGATTGACGACCTCGCTGTTATGTTGGGGCAAAGTTCTGTGATTGTGTTGTGCAGGTTCCACGTTGGCGCCGGAATCCCTGGTGTTGCGCCGCACTATACTCCTCCACCATCAACCTTCAACGTGCTTCTTGGCTCCTCCTGGTTCGATAAACCTTGGTTTCTTTCTGAGGGAAAACTTGCTGCTGTGCGCATCATACCTTCCTCTTGGGGTTCCCAACGGACGTGTTAATTACGCGCAATCAGTATTACGGCTTCCGCCCCATAAACCATGAAGAAGGGAGTGTATCCGGTAGACCGGTTTGGAGTCGTTCTTATGCTCCACGGTACCGATGGTAGCTCATCGAGCCAACACCCCGGTGTCTTTTCAACCTCCTCGATGAGTCTTGGTTTGATACTGGAAAGTACCAAAGCATTAGTTCTTTCCACTTGGCCATTGCCTTGCGGGTGTGCGACTGAGCACAAATCCAGCTGGATGTTGTTATCCTCACAGAATCTTTTGAACTCGCCTTGAGCGAAGTTTGTCCCATTGTCAGTGATAATGTTATGCGGGTAGCCATACCGCAAGATTACATCTTTCAGGAACTTCACTGCCGTATGCCCATCACATTTTGTGATAGGTTTCACCTCAAGCCACTTAGTGAATTTATCCACCATCACTAGGATGTGGGTCATGCTCCTCCTTGCAGTTTTGAATGGGCCAACCATGTCAAGGCACCAAACAGCGAACGGCCAAGTTAATGGTATAGTTTTCAAACCGGATGTTGGGGTATGGTTTTGCTTGGCGTACCGCTGGCACCCATTGCATTTTCGCACCAAATCCTCAGCATTTTCCAGTGCCGTAGGCCAGTAGAACCCATGCCGGAACACTTTTGCCACCAGCGCTCTTGATGAAGCATGATGTCCACATTCCCCTTGGTGAATTTCTGCCAACATTTCCTTTCCTTCTTCTGGTTCCACACATCTTTGGAGGACACCGGTTACACTTCTCTTATACACCTCTCCATTGATGATGGTGTAAGCTTTGGATCTCCTTTGGATTCTTTTTGACTCATTTTCGTCAACCGGCAAGGTGCCGTTGATCAGGAATTCCTTAATAGGTTTAACCCAAGCTGGTGCTTCCCGGACCAGAAATACCGGTACGTCTATCTCCATGTAATCCACCTTCATAGCCTCTTCCGGCTTAGATCCTGCAGTCCCCGAGTTTACCGGAGTAGTCCCCGGGTTTCCTTCGTCGATGTCCATTGGCACAATGTGTGACTCCGGTACGAAAATTGATTCCGATTCCGGACTCGGTTTAATCGATGGCATCCTTAGGTGAGCCAGAGCCACTCCGGGAGGAATTTCCTGCCGGGAGGAGCCTAATTTGGAGAGCGTATCCGCGGCTTCATTTTCCGCTCGCGGCACATGGTGAAATTCACATCCTTCAAAGAAGCCGGCAATCTTTTGCACGTGAAACCGGTATGAGGCCATGTTGGCATCTTTTGCGTCCCAATCTCCGGAACACTGCTGCACCACAAGATCCGAATCACCATAGCAAACGATCCGGTGTGCACCAATTTCTTTTCCGACCTTGAGCCCATGGATCAGAGCCTCGTATTCAGCGACATTGTTTGATGCCCTGAAATGCACTTGGAGAACATACCGGAGATGATCTCCCTTTGGTGAAGTAAGAACTACACTGGCACCTAGACCCTCTTTGAGCTTGGATCCGTCAAAGTGCATCTTCCAGTATTCTATCTTTTGTTCTGGCGGCTTGTATTGCATTTCCGCCCAATCGACCAGGAAATCAGCCAAGGCTTGTGATTTTATGGCATCTCTCCTTTCGTACACCGGTACGTATGGTGATATCTGAATTGCCCACTTGGCAATACTGCCGCTGGCGTCTTTGTTGCACATAATATCTGAAATGGGTGCCTCACTTACCACCTTCATTGGGTGTTCCTCAAAGTAGTGCTTGAGCTTTGTGGCGGCCATGAATACGCCATAGGTCATTTTCTGGAAGTGAGGGTAGTTTTGTTTTGAGAGGGAGAGCACCTCGCTCAGGTAGTATACCGGTCTCTGCACGGTTTTTCCTTCCTCTTCTCTTTCCACTACAACTACGACACTCACAACCCGGTTTATTGCTGCGATGTATAACAACATGGGCTCCCTTTCTAGAGGTGAAGCCAATACCGGTGCGGTTGCCAGCATCGTTTTTAGCTCTTTGAATGCTGCGTCTGCCTGAGGGGTCCAGACGAAGGTATCGGATTTTTTCATCAAAGCATAGAGAGGCAGAGCCTTTTCTCCCAACCTGCTTATGAACCGGCTTAGCGATGCCAAGCTTCCGGTGAATTTCTGCACGTCCTTGAGATCGTGCGGTATAGTCATTGTTTCGATGGCCCGGATTTTTAACGGATTGACCTCAATTCCCCGGCTTGATACAAGAAAGCCAAGCAGTTTGCCGGCAGGGACACCGAAGGTACATTTTGCCGGATTGAGTTTCATCCGGAACCTTCTTAGGTTATCAAATGTTTGCCGCGGATCGTCGATCAAGGTTTCTTTTACCTTAGTCTTTATCACGACATCGTCCACATAGACTTGCAAATTTTTTCCGATTTGATCAAACAAACACTTTTGCATACAGCGTTGGTACGTTGCACCAGCGTTGCGCAAACCGAAAGGCATAGTGACATAGCAATAAGCCCCGTGCGGGGTAATGAACGCAGTTTTTATTTGATCTTCCCTTTTCAGGGGAATCTGGTGGAAACCGGAATAAGCATCCAGAAAAGACAACAGCTCACAACCAGCAGTGGAATCAACCACTTGATCGATCCGGGGTAAAGGGAAAGGATCTTTTGGGCAAGCTTTGTTTAGGTTGGTGTAGTCGATGCACATGCGCCACACCTTCGGAGCCTTGGGTTCCTCCTCTTTTTTCTTCTCGACCAGCACCGGATTGGCTAGCCACTCGGTATGCAGTACTTCCACAATGAAACCGGCAACCAACAACTTTGTCACTTCTTCTCCAATGATCTTTCTCCTGTCTTCAGCGAACCGGCGTAAGGGTTGTTGCACCGGCTTTGCATCCTTCCGGACATTCAGAGAGTGCTCAGCCAACTCCCTCGGAACACCTACCAAGTCATCAGTAGACCAGGCAAAGATATTCCGATTCTCACGGAGGAAGTTGACGAGCGCGCTTTCCTATGCCTCATTTGGGATGGCACCGATACGAACGGTACGCTCAGGGTAAGCCGGGTCCAGCACAATGTCCTTTGTCTCCTTGGTTGCCTTAAATGCCGGTGTGCCCAAGTTGCCACTCATTGCCGCTAAGCTCAACTGTGAGAACTGAGTCAGCGCAACCGCAGTTTGCATCCTCCTTTTTTCCTCTGCGATCACCAGCGATTCTGCCAGATTTGATCCGGCGGAAGTAGTTTCCAGTGAGACTTTGTAGTTTCCCACCACAGTTAAGGGTCCACGAGGTGCCGGCATCTTCATCTTGAGATACGCCGTATGAGTGGAGGCCATAAACGCCGCCCATGCCTGTCTCCCCAGCAGTGCATGATAAGGACTGTCTAGATCCACCACCTCGAACAGGACATTTTCCACCCTGCAATTATCACGCCCTCCGAAGGACACATCCACCCGGACTTTTCCCATGGGCGACCAGGACAGCCCCGGAACGATTCCGTGGAAAGTAGTGTGAGTTGGTTGTAGCATGTTTTCTGTTATCCCCAGTGTGTGCATGGTGTGCCGGTACATGATATTTATGCTGCTGCCATTGTCTATCAGCACTTTGCTGAACTTGACCCGAGTCGTTGGCCCATGCATGATTGGGTCTACAACAAGAGCATAACCACCCGGATTTGGCATTATCTTGGGGTGATCTTTGAACGACGAAGAGACTTCCTGATCTGACCACAGCATGTATTTTGGTACCGCCGGCATCACATCATTCACTTCCATGGAACGGCGATGCAGGCTTTGCCTGTCTGTTGGCTCAGTAACGAACACAACACATCACACATCCGGATCCTGGTAAACGTTCCGGCCCAAAGGTGCCGGTGGAGGTTGATTGCGCGTAGTTGACACGTCCGTTGGGAACCCCAAGAGGAAGGTGTGATGCGCACAACAGCAAGCTTTCCCTCAGTAAGAAACCAAGGTTATCGAACCAGTAGGAGTCAAGAAGCACGTTGAAGGTTGATGGCAGCCAAGTGTAGTGCGGCGCAACACCAGGGATTCCGGCGCCAACGTGAAACCTGCACAACACAATCACAGTACTTTGCCCCAACGTAACAGTGAGGTTGTCAATCTCACCGGCTTGCTGTAAACAAAGGATTAGATGTATAGTGTGGATGATGATGATTGTTTGCGAAGAACAGTAAAGAAAAATTGCGATAGATTGTATTTCGAGATGTAAAGAATAGGACCGGGGTCCACGAGATCACTAGTGGTGTCTCTCCCATAAGATAACGAGATGTTGGGTGAACAAATTACGGTTGGGCAATTGACAAATAAAGAAGGCATAACAATGCACATACATATATCATGATGAGTACTATGAGATTTAATCGTGGCATTACGACAAAGTACATAGACCGCTATCCAACATGCATCTATGCCTAAAAAGTCCACTTTCGGGTTATCATCCGAACCCCTTCCGGTATTAAGTTGTAAACAACGGACAATTGCATTAAGTATGGTGCGTAATGTAATCAACACAAATATCCTTAGACAAAGCATCGATGTTTTATCCCTAGTGGCAACAAGCACATCCACAACCTTAGAACTTTACTCGTCATTGTCCCAGCATTTAATGGAGGCATGAACCCACTATCGAGCATAAATACCCCCTCTTGGAGTCACAAGTATCAACTTGGCCGAGCCTCTACTAGCAACGGAAAGCATGCAAGAACATAAATAACATATATGATAGATTGATAATCAACTTGACATAGTATTCAATATTCATCGGATCCCAACAAACACAACATGAAGGATTACGGATAGATGATCTTGATCATGATAGGCAGCTCACAAGATCTAACATGATAGCACAATGAGGAGAAGACAACCATCTAGCTATCGCTATGGACCCATAGTCCAGGGGTGGACTACTCACACATCGATCCGGAGGCGATCATGGCGATGAAGAGACCTCCGGGAGATGATTCCCCTCTCCGGAAGGGTGCCGGAGGCGATCTCCTGAATCCCCCGAGATGGGATTGGCGGCGGCGGCGTCTCTAGAAGGTTTTCCGTATCGTGGCTCTCGGTACTGGAGGTTTCGCGACGAAGAACTTAAGTAGGCGGAAGGGCAGAGTCGGGAGGGTCACGAGGGGCCCACACAATAGGGCCGCGCGGCCAAGGCCCAGGCCGCGCCGCCCTGGTGTGTCACCACCTCGTGGCCCCACTTCGTTTCCTCTTCGGACTTCTGGAAGCTTCGTGGAAAAATAGGACCCTGGGCGTTGATTTCGTCCAATTCCGAGAATATTTCCTTACTAGGATTTCTGAAACCAAAAACAGCAGAAAACAACAATTGGCTCTTCGGCATCTCGTCAATAGGTTAGTGCCGGAAAATGCATAATAATGACATATAATGTGTATAAAACATGTGAGTATCATCATAAAAGTAGCATGGAACATAAGAAAATATAGATACGTTTGGGACGTATCAAGCATCCCCAAGCTTAGTTCCTACTCGCCCTCGAGTAGGTAAACGATAACAAACATAATTTACGAAGTGACATGCTATCATAATCTTGATCATACTATTGTAAGCATATGAGATGAATGCAGCGATTCGAAGCAATGATGAAGATAATGAGTAAACAAATGAATCATATAGCAAAGACTTTTCATGAATAGTACTTTCAAGACAAGCATCAATAAGACTTGCATAAGAGTTACTCATAAAGCAATAAATTCTTAGTAGAAAGCTTTGAAACAACACAAAGGAAGATATAAGTTTCAGCGGTTGCTTTCAACTTCAACATATATATCTCATGGATAATTGTCAACACAAAGTAATATAACAGGTGCAACATGCAAACATGTAAGAATCAATGCACACAGTTGATACAAGTGTTTGCTTCTGGGATAGAAAGAAGTAGGCAAACTGACTCAACAATAAAGTAGAAGATAGGCCCTTCGCAGAGGGAAGCATGGATTACTATATTTGTGCTAGAGCTTTTCATTTTGAAAACAAGAAACAATTTTGTCAACGGTAGTAATAAAGCATATGTGTTATGTATAAGACATCTTATAAGTTGCAAGCCTCATGCATAGTATACCAATAGTGCTCGCACCTTGTCCTAATTAGCTTGGATTAACACGGATTATCATTGCATAGCATATGTTTCAACCAAGTGTCACAAAGGGGTACCTCTATGCCGCATGTACAAAGGTCTAAGGAGAAAGCTCGCATTGGATTTCTCGCTTTTGATTATTCTCAACTTAGACATCCATACCGGGACAACATAGACAACGAGATAATGGACTCCTCTTTAATGCATAAGCATTCAACAACAGTTAAAATTCTCATAAAAGATTGAGGATTAATTGTCCAAACTGAAACTTCCACCATGAATCATGGCTTTAGTTAGCGGCCCAATGTTCTTCTCTAACATTATGAATACTCAAACCATTTGATCATGAAAATCGCTCTTACTTCAGACAAGATGAACATGCATAACAACTCACATGATGTTCAACAAAGGTAAAAGTTGATGGCGTCCCCAGAAACATGGTTACCGCTCAACAAGCAACTTATTAAGAAATAAGACACATAAGTACATATTCTTCACCACAATAGTTTTTAAGGCTATTTGTCCCATGAGCTATATATTGCAAAGGCAAAGAATAGAATTTTAAAGGTAGCACTCAAGTAATTTACTTTGGAATGGCGGAGAAATACCATGTAGTAGTTAGGTATGGTGGACACAAATGGCATGGTTATTGGCTCAAGGATTTGGATGCATGAGAAGAATTCCTCTCAATACAAGGCTAGGCTAGCAAGGTTGTTTGAAGCAAACTCAAGTATAAAAGGTGCAGCAAAGCTCACATATGAACATGTTGTAACTATTATAAGACTTTACATTGTCTCCTCCTTGTTCAAACACCTCAACCAGAAAATATCTAGACTCTAGAGATCAATCATGCAAACCAAATTTTAACAAGCTCTATGTAGTTATTCATTAATGAGTACAAGGTACATGATGCAAGAGCTTAAACATGATCTATATGAGCACAACAATTGCCAAGTATCACATTATTCAAGACATTAAACCATTTACCACATGCGGCATTTTCCGTTTCCAACCATATAGCAATGAATGAAATAGTCCAACTTTCGCAATGAACATTAAAGATAAAGCTAAGAACATATGTGTTCATACGAAACAGCGGAGCGTGTCTCTCTCCCAAACAAAGAATGCTAGGATCCGATTTTATTCAAACAAAAACAAAAAAACAAAAACAAACAGACGCTCCAAGTAAAGCACATAAGATGTGATGGAATAAAAATATAGTTTCACTAGAGGAACATGATAAGTTGTCGATGAAGAAGGGATGCCTTGGGCATCCCCAAGCTTAGACGCTTGAGTCTTCTTAAAATATGCAGGGATGAACCACGGGAGTATCCCCAAGCTTTGAATTTTCACTCTTCTTGATCATATTGTATCATCCCCCTCTCTTGACCCTTGAAAACTTCCTCCACACCAAACTCGAAACAAACTCATTAGAGGGTCAGTGCATAATTCATATATTCAGAGGTGACATAATCATTCTTAACACTTCTGGACATTGCACAAAGCTACTGAAAGTTAATGGAGCAAAGAAATCCATCAAACACAACAAAAGAGGCAATGCGAAATAAAATGCAGAATATATCAAAACAGAACAGTCCGTAAAGACGATTTTTTTTTTTGAGGCACCAGACTTGCTCAGATGAAAATGCTCAAATTGAATGAAAGTTGCGTACATATCTGAGGATCACGCACGTAAAGTGGCAGATTTTTCCGAGTTACCTACAGAGAGGCAGATCGAAATTCGTGACAGCAAGAAATCTGTTTCTGCGCAGTAATCCAAATCTAGTATTGACTTTACTATGAAAGACTTTACTTGGCACAACAATGCAATAAAATAAAGATAAGGAGAACTTGCTACAGTAGTAACAACTTCCAAGACTCAAATATAAAACAAAATTGCTGTAGTAAAATAAAGACATGGGTTATCTCCCAAGAAGTGCTTTCTTTATAGCCATTAAGATGGGCTCAGCAGTTTTAATGATGCACTCGCAAGAAATAAGAGTTGAAGCAAAAGAGAGCATCAAGAAGCAAATTTAAAACACATTTAAGTCTAACCCACTTCCTATGAAAAGGAATCTTGTAAATAAACAAGTCATGTAGGCATAATGCAACAAGCATAGAAAGATAAAACAAGTGTAACTTCAAAAAATTTAGCATATAGAGAGGTGTTTATTAACATGAAAACTTCTACAACCATATTTTCCTCTCTCATAATAACTTTCAGTGGCATCATGAACAAATTCAACAATGTAACTATCACATAAAGCATTCTTATTCACATGCATAAAAGTATCATTACTCTCCACATAAGCATAATCATTCTTATTAATTGTAGTGGGAGCAAATTCAACAAAGTAACTATCATTATTATTCTCATCATCAAATATAGGAGGCATAGTATAATCATAACAAGCTTTATCCTCCATAGTAGGTGGCACCAAAAGACCACTATCATTATAATCATCATATATGGGAGGCATATCATAATCAACATAAACTTTCTCCTCAACACCCGGAGGGCTAAATAGATCATTTTCATCAAAACCGACCTCCCCAAGCTTAGAATTTTCCATATCATTATCAACAATGGTGTTCAAAGCGTTCATACTAATATTACTACTAGCATGCAAATAAGGTTCCATAGGTTTTTTAATTTTCGCATTAAACCATTCATGTCTTGACTCAGGAAATAGTGTAAAAAGCTCACTGATGTTTTCCATTATGCCTTACTAGTGTAAAACAAGAAACAAAAAGATGCAATTGCAAGATCTAAAGGAAATAGCTTCGAGCACACACACAACGGCGCCAGAAAAGTACTTTACCTGGGACCGGAGTATGAGTGCCTTTTACCTTTCCTCCCCGGCAACGGCGCCAGAAAAGTAGCTTGATTGCGCGTAGTTGACACGTCCGTTGGGAACCTCAAGAGGACGGTGTGATGCGCACATCAGCAAGTTTTCCCTTAGTAAGAAACCAAGGTTATCGAACCAGTAGGAGTCAAGAAGCACGTTGAAGGTTGATGGCGGCGAAGTGTAGTGCGGCGCAACACCAGGGATTCCGGCGCCAACGTGGAACCTGCACAACACAATCATAGTACTTTGCCCCAACGTAACAGTGAGGTTGTCAATCTCACCGGCTTGTCAGTAAACAAAGGATTAGATGTATAGTGTGGATGATGATGATTGTTTGCGAAGAACAGTAAAGAACAATTGCAGTAGATTGTATTTCAGATGTAAAGAATAGGACCGGGGTCCACAGATCACTAGTGGTGTCTCTCCCATAAGATAACAGATGTTGGGTGAACAAATTACAGTTGGGCAATTGACAAATAAAGAAGGCATAACAATGCACATACATATATCATGATGAGTACTATGAGATTTAATCAGGGCATTACGACAAAGTACATAGACCGCTATCCAGCATGCATCTATGCCTAAAAAGTCCACTTTCAGGTTATCATCCGAACCCCTTCCGGTATTAAGTTGTAAACAACAGACAATTGCATTAAGTATGGTGCGTAATGTAATCAACACAAATATCCTTAGACAAAGCATCGATGTTTTATCCCTAGTGGCAACAGCACATCCACAACCTTAGAACTTTCTGTCACTGTCCCAGATTTAATGGAGGCATGAACCCACTATCGAGCATAAATACCCCCTCTTGGAGTCACAAGTATCAACTTGGCCAGAGCCTCTACTAGCAACGGAGAGCATTCAAGAACATAAATAACATATATGATAGATTGATAATCAACTTGACATAGTATTCAATATTCATCGGATCCCAACAAACACAACATGAAGGATTACAGATAGATGATCTTGATCATGATAGGCAGCTCACAAGATCTAACATGATAGCACAATGAGGAGAAGCCAACCATCTAGCTACGGCAATGGACCCATAGTCCAGGGTGGACTACTCACACATCGATCCGGAGGCGATCATGGCGATGAAGAGACCTCCGGGAGATGATTCCCCTCTCCGGCAGGGTGCCGGAGGCGATCTCCTGAATCCCCCGAGATGGGATTGGCGGCGGCGGTGTCTCTGGAAGGTTTTCCGTATCGTGGCTCTCGGTACTGGGGGTTTCGCGACGAAGACCTTAAGTAGGCGGAAGGGCAGAGTCGGGAGGGTCACGAGGGGCCCACACAACAGGGCCGCGCGGCCAAGGCCCAGGCCGCGCCGCCCTGGTGTGTCACCACCTTGTGGCCCCACTTCGTTTCCTCTTCGGACTTCTGGAAGCTTCGTGGAAAAATAGGACCCTGGGCGTTGATTTCGTGAATATTTCCTTACTAGGATTTCTGAAACCAAAAACAGCAGAAAACAACAACTGGCTCTTCGGCATCTCGTCAATAGGTTAGTGCCAGAAAATGCATAATAATCTATACCTAATAATAAAGGGAGAAGCGTTTCCGTCGTTTGGTCCGCCTAAATACGTTTCGTCCGTCCGCGAGTGCGCTTTCTCGTACGTCCTATCCAACGCTACGTTTCATACGTCAAACGCATCCCCTCTCGTGGAAAGGGTATGCCAATCCCTGTCCCGCTCGTATACGTCCGTTCTCCAGCACGAAGAGTACATAATCCCGGCCGCTCGATGAAAGAAAGCAACTCCAGGTCGATCACGTTTACCCTTTTCTGGCACGTGTGTTTCCGTTTCCGTTTCCTCGTCCCCTTGTTTCTCTCTCTATGTATACAGGTGAAATTGACCAGATTGATACTGAGACCACGACCAACAGTACGCAATATACCTGCGGAAGATCGATCAGCTGCTGTACTCCATAGATCCCGCCGACGGCGAAGGATGGGCCCTACACGCTCGAGACAGGATCATCGGCTGTACGGTGCTGCTGTCAAACTGCAGCTCGCGGGCGTTGGTGAGATGTGGCTATACGTGTTCTCCACCCTCCAGCAGCGTGGTCTCCCGACGCCGGCAAATTATGCCTCGAGGTCTTTCCACTCGAGAGCGTGTTTGGCCGGGAAATTAAGTCTCGAGGTCTTCCTGCTCAATCAAGAGCACGTTGAGGAGTATAGCGCCTCCGGTACGCACGCTGCTGCCGTCGAACTGCAGCTCACATCCGTTGGTGAGATATGGCTCTCGCGTGTTCTCCATCCTCCGGCACCATCCGGCCGCGTCTGTTCAGCCCTCGCGAGGCCGGGAAATTATTCCTCGAGGTCTTCCTGCTCGATATCATGTTGAGGAGGTTTAGAAGGTACCGCCTACGGTACGCGCTGTTGATCTCCCTAAGCTAGGATAGCAGAGGGCGGCAGGTGATCCGCCTCTCTCCGGCCGGCTTGGCGGTGCTCTTGACCCTGACGAACATGTGTCGTTACCTCCGCAGCTAGGCCTCGACGATGCTCGGCTAATGGCTGGTCAAGTGAGATGCCCAACGAGGAGGGACAACATCCTTGAGCGGTTGCATCCTCGATAGGAAAAGAGCGAGCTGGATGTGCAAGTGGATTTTGACTCCTTTGGAAAACTTGGGCTCACTACTTGACATGTGTGAGTTTATGGGGAATTTACGCTTTGTGGTACTGTTCTGAGATATAATGAATTTTCACAAACTTGCTGGAGGCAATCACGCATTTTTCAGTCTCTTGTGAAGGGAGGCGCCGAGGCGATTTGGCTATCCTCATTTATTTATCAGCGGAGGCCTCTTTTGGATAATACTTGGTTCATTTGGTATCGATGGTCATGTGGCACCTCTTTTGAATAATCTGGCTCATTGTCATTGTGGAAGTCTTAAGAAGAGAGATGTATATATACAAAGTTGGTTGGGTTCCTGATTTACTATTAGTCGGTGGATTCAGAAAGATCTTTTAAGGGAATTTTGAACTGCAGTTTACCATGACTAAAATACAGAAATACTAGCGTTCATCAATTATTATCAGCGCTTTCTGGAATGTAGCATGAGTAAGGCCATTGTATTGTGTTAATGTAGCTCTAATCTCAATATTTTTGCCCTCAACATTTTACTAAAAGTTGTGTTTTTTTAGTGAACTAGCCATTTTTAGTGCTAAATTTTGGAACAGTTAGCAGAATATTATTTGCCCACTAACTATAATTTTGTTTCATATCTCAATAAAATTTAAACGATGGCACCCACCATCAATACACACATGGTTTGCTGGAGCGTTTGGGTATTTGCTTACCCTCCTCAAATAAGCTTTCGCCCCGCTTTATAAATATAGCAACCACATCCGTACATAGTTCAAATAAAACACAACCAGAAAGTACCGAGCACCAACGGTCTGCTGGGGCCACAGCACAACATGCCCAAAGGAAAGAAAAATAAGCGATAAACCCAAGAAAAGGGCCACTCAGATGCTGGACGACGTAGAAATACGACTGGCTGCCGCAAGAAGATCCTCCAACATGTCGTCCAGATGCTCCCTGTCACTTTGTCTACACAGCGGGTACCACTGCTGCAACAAAGCCAAGAAAGTGTAGATAGAGTTAGAAGCGCGTCGAAGATACGCTCTATCACGATCTTATTGCGCACAGTCCAAGGGTCCAGGTAAAGGCCGCGAACAATAGCTAGAAGAGGCGCCTCCTCTTACCGGTGTTGTTCGCATGGACCTCGATGAACTCACCGAGGGCTGAGGCCTGCCACTCATGCCCCAGCGCCTCATGAAGGAAGCTCCACAGAAATTGAGCCGTGGGGCAAGAGAACATGATATGCGTCGTCGTCTCCGGTACCGCACATAATGGGCAAAAACCATTGCCCGACCCGTGCCTCAACGCAACCTCCACCCAAGAGGGAAGGCGAACCCTAAGCAATTGTCACAAGAAAATCTTCGTCTTAAGTGGGATAGACGCTTTAAAAAGAGGGGACGTCCAGGGAAGAAGAGGCCCCCTAAACAGGGCCCTATAGGCTGATGTCACGGAGAACGAGCCAGATGGCGTTAAGCGCCATGAGGGAGAGTCTACCCCTCCCGGCATATCGTCCGGGAGGAGGTCCCGCAACGAAGCCAGACTCAGAGCCTCTCCCTGGGTTAGGCCGCGACGGAACAGGATATCCCAGCCCCCTGGGTAGCATCCGCAACACGAATAGACGGGTCTGCGCAAATGGCAAAGAGATCCGGGAAGTCTAGGCGAATGGGACGGTCGCCAAGCCATGGGTCGAGAGCCAGAACATGGTCCCTCTACCATCGCCTATGGAGAGGGATATTCTTGCTCTAATCTCGTGCTTAATATACTGGAGGGATCTCCAAAACTGAGATCCCTCACAACGGTCACAAGCGAGGAGTGGCCGGCCACGCAGGTACTTCGCCTTAATCAACTTTAGCCAAAGACCCCGTCGTCAGATAAGATCCTCCAAACCCATTTGCTTACCCGGTGCAACGCACGGGCATTTTTACTAGTGACATATAATGTGTATAAAACATGTGAGTATCATTATAAAAGTAGCATGGAACATAAGAAATTATAGATACGTTTGGGACGTATCAGAGGTGGTTGGCCATTGCCTTCTCCCACCTGATGAACCTGCTGGTATTGCTGCCGGTGACATAGGCATCCCAAATGGGCCTGCCGAATATAGTACCCGGGGTTTATTGAAGGCCCACTACCCGAAGAATAAGAAGATTCGGAAGCCCAAGATGTACTTAAGGAAAAGATAGAGTTGTAATAGGAAGTGTTATTTGTAATCTGGCGGGATGAGTTAGAAACCGTCCCGGACTCTGTAACTTGTACAAAACGAAACCCTCGGCTTCACCTCTTATATAAAGGGGGAGTCGAGGGACGAGGAGATCATCGAATCATTGTCTGCAAACCCTAGTTTTCATATTCGTCGAGTACTTTTCGGCTGAAACCTTCGAGATCTACTTGCCCTCTACTTCTAACTAAACCCTAGCCTACAATCCATAGGCATTGATAAGTTAATCCCTTGTCAATTGGCGCCGTCTCGTGGGAATTAGAGGCGTAAGGATCCGATCTCGATGGCACGTTCAAGATCTTCGACATCGTCAACCGGAAGCAACACTATGGATCGAGGTAAACAGATCGCTGCCGGTCTTGTTGATTTTGTTCCTCACCCACCCTCCCGTTTGGATGCATATGCGTATCTGGCGGAGCCCTTGGAGATGACGTTCGGAAGGTTCCACTTTCGCGTCGAGAAGGAAGGATCGTATCGTGTCGAAATTCCGATTTCGTCGGGATCGTCGGCGGTCGATTCTGATTTTTCAAGCTATGCATCGTCAACCGAGTCGAAGAAGAAACTTCGGCAACACGTTACGTCAGCATCGCAGCAAGAGAGAAACTCGCCAAGATCTTCAGCAACGCATCGTTTGAGTCATCTCGCGGACTCATATATAAGCGATGGCTCAAGCGATGTCGACAGCTATGACTTCATCGACAAATCTCTCACAATGGGCAAGGTCTTCATCAATCTCAACAATGATGTCACCAAACCCAACATAGATCCGAGTACAAAATATCATCGGATTTATGCTATCGAAAATCAAGAGGAAACATCGGAGGCTTTCGACGAGTTGGGAAATCCTTTTGTCGATCCCTCGCATCTAAGGAGAGGTATGGGCACTAAATATGTCGGGACCACACCACGCGTCGAGTTCAACTTCCACAGCAGCTCTGGGATAGAGCGGCAAAAGCCCTAGATGGTTCGTAACCAATGACGACAACAGCTACAGCTCAAGAACCGCAAGCTTATCAATATAGGCTCGCACGAACTCGCCCGAGAAATAGAAAAACAGATGAGCCTGAGTTGAACAGAGAAAGGAGGCAGCCTTCGCATCCAGCAGAGAAGGGCAGATCTAAGTGGACAATCTAGAGTTTCGGGTGATAGCCATAGGGAGGCTCTGAACGGAGGAAGATCAAGGTTACAACACATACCCGAAGCGTAAAGAGAATACTTGGTTCAAAACCTCGACATGTCTTTTATGTCGATAGATACAAGAGGAAATATTATCCCTAAGACACCGAAGCTGGGTATATGGCGACACAAGCTTACATCCTTGCATCCAGGCCACCCCCGTGAGATCCAAGGGAAACATTATACAACATGGCATTGGCAGGGGTTGGAGCTATGGGGACAGCTGTTCGTGGCAACGCCTCCCGAAGGAGCGGCAAGGCAAAATAGTCCACGACCCGCGGCAGCAACGGCGGCAGCTCCGGAAGGACCAAGTGGAGCAAGAGATACAGGAGCACAAGCAAGGGTCGATAGAGCGAGGCAAAGCAGTAAGAGATCATCGGCAGTCCCCGGAGCTTAATGACGAGGATATGTGCGGTCTACCGTGCTTCACGAGAAGAGTCCGAAAAACTCGAGTCCCCTCAGGATTCAAGTTACCCGATCACTTCAAAAAGTTCGACGGCCCGCAAGATCCGGAGGACCGGCTAATTGATTACCTCGAGACGGTGAAGCTAACTCGGAGGAACTAGAGCAACAGACCATGCAAAGTATTCAGGTGCACTTAAGTGGAGCCGCACGATCTTGGATCAAAAAACTTCCGCCAGGATCCATCGACAACTGGGAAAGTTTCGAGGACGTATTCGTCAAGAACTTCGTGTCCACGTGCAAAAAACCTGCGTCGTTAGAAGAGCTGAGGGCATGTCGACAAAAGCCGATGAGTCAATGAGAAAATATATCCAAAGGTGGAACATCATAAAAAACTCGGCAGTAAAAATATATCCGACGAGAGAGCAATAGATGCGTTTGTCGCAGGAATTAGGCGTGGAGATTTTGTCGAGGATTTGGGAAGGACCAATCCAAAAACAAGATCCGCGTTGATGGAGATAGCAAATAGATGGGCAGACGGAGAAGACGCTGTCCACAATAAACGACACAGTCGCCCGAGGAGGACCGTGGTCGAAATTATCAATCGAGGCGACGATTTCCTCGGCAGCATCGTAACTACGACGCTCCAGGGCAAATTTCGGCTGGATTCCGAGCCAGCGCAGGAGGAAATAATAGAGATGATTATCAGAGAAGTAATGAGCAAAGAAGCGACAACAGAGACGACTCCCGCAATAGACAAAATAGCGGGCCGAGGTTTCCAAGACCTTTCGTGTCCCCCGAAGAAATGCTGAACGGACCGTGCCAGATGCATTTCTTCCTCGACAGCAATGGGAAAAGACAGTCAGGGCACCTGCAGAAAGACTGTCGAAATTTTCAGGCAATGTTCAGATGCGCAGAAAATGCTCACGCTCGAGCAGCACAGAGAAATCCTCGGGAGCCCAGGAGCGAAGTTCACCTACCGCCACCTCCCGCGATTACAGAGGACAATCGACACCAGCTCAGAATAGCGGCAGCACCTGCACCACCACCCTATGTTGATCCTAATTCCAACGGAGCAGTGTGTCGATGATTCGAAGGGAAGGCCGTCCAATAGAGCTCAAAAAGTAATCTCGCGACAGTGTTCATGGCAGAGAAAATGCCTCCACCAACAAGCTGAGTACCTCAATTGGTCGGGGCAAGACATCGGCTTCACCATAGCAGACCACCCGCAACAAGTTCCTCGACCAGGGCAGTCAGCACTTATTCTGCCAGCAGTTATCGCAGGATTTGACGTTTCTCGAGTATTCATAGATGGTGGCAGCAGCTTAAACCTTATGTATGCAGATACATTGAGGAAAATGAACATATCCTTAGCAAACCTGAAGCCAACAGACACAAGGTTCCACGGCATCACACCAGAGAAACCAAGTTACCCATTGGGGAAGATCAACCTTGACGTTCAGCTTTGGAACCCGAGAAAATTATAGAATCGAGAAACTGGAGTTTGAAGTCGTGGATTTCCCATCGCAAGCACCACGCTTTGTTGGGACGACCAAGCATACGCTAGATTTATGGCAGTACCACACTATACATACCTGTTATGGAGATTGCCTCGGACCCAAGGGACCAATCACGGTCAAAGGGAGTTTTGCCTTAGCCGATAAGTGCGACAAGGATTTCCATCGGTTATCGAAACCTTCGGGATGCAAGCTGAATACTTGGCGTCGAAAAGCATGACCGATTACGACGTACCGCGTACGTTGGAAGGCCAAACAAAGAATCAACTTTCAACACAGAGAAAGATTCTAAGGAGGTGCAGATTCACCCGACAGATGCAAAAAGACGACATCCATTGCAAACAACATGGATATCGCCTAGGAAAGCGCGCTCGTCGAGTTCCTCCGTGAGAACTGGAAAATCTTCGCATGGTGTCCAGCTGACATGCCAGGAGTACCTGTGGAACTTGCCGAGCACCACCTAAATTTGGATCCAACAAATAAACCAATCGTACAACCTTTGCGGCGTTTTTCGGAACCAAACCGCAAAGCCATGCTATCGAAATAAATCGACTAGAGGAAGCTGGTTTTATCGTAGAGATATCTACGTAAGCCACATGGGTAGCTAACCCAGGTGATGGTGCCGAAGAAAAACACGACAGCTCCTTCGCATGTGCGTCGACTTTACGTGTCTCAACAAACATTGCCCTAAGGATCACTTTCCCTCCCAAGGATCGATCAAATCATCGACTCCACTGGCAGGTTGTGAACGTCTTTCCTTTTTGGATGCATACTCCGGTTATAACCAGATCAGATTAAAAGAAGACGATGAAGCCAAAACAGCGTTTATTACACCTTACGGCGTGTTTTGCTACAAGACAATGCCCTTCGGTCTAAAAAATGCGGGAGCAACATATCGTAGGATGATGCGAAGTGTTTAGCAACACAGATCGGGAAAAACGTGCAAGTATACATCGATGATGTCGTCATAACATCAAAAAAGGGGCAACGTTGATCGAGGATCTCAAAGAAACTTTTGACAACCTCGACAAATTCTGCCTCAAGCTGAACCCGACGAAGTGTTCTTTTGGCGTCCCAACGAGGAGAACTTCGGGATTTCTAGTTTCAGCAAGAGGGATTGAAGCAAATCCCGACAAAATACAAGCCATAGTAACAATGAGGAAGCCAACGAAGTTGAAAGAAATACAGCAGCTAACTGGGCGAGTCGCAGCTTTGAGCAGATTTGTCGCCAGGTTAGGAGAAAAAGCGTTACCATTTTATGCGCAGATAAAACAAGGAGATAAATTCCAATGGAACGAAGAGGCCGATAGAGCTTTCGAGGATCTGAAGCGAAAAATCTCGACACCACCAATCCCGGTGGCTCCAAAGGAAAAGGAACCTCTCCTCGTTGTATATTGCAGCCACACCCCAAGTGGTTAGCACGGTGTTAGTTGTCGAAAGAGAAGAAGAAGGGAAAATCCATGGAGTGCAGCGCGCAGTATACTTCGTGAGCGAAGTCTTGTCGCCATCAAAACAAAGGTACCCTCGCACCAAAAGCTAGCATATGGAGTGTTCACGACAAGACGAAAATTGCGCCACTATTTTTCGGCACACCCGATCATAGTGGTCAACGAAGCTCCCTTGTCAAATATACTGAACAACCCAGAAGCTACGGGTCGTGTCTCCCTTTGGGGAATAGAACTTCCCCTCGGGACATCACGTACGAAAAAAGAAAAGCAATAAAGTCGCAAATACTGCCGGACTTCATCGCAGAGTGGATGGAGTTGCAAAATACAGGACCTCCAGATTTATCGAGAACCTGGACTATGAACTTTGATGGGTCCAAGAGACTAGAAGGGGCTGGCGCAGGAGTAGTACTCATATCACCTGAAGGCGACAAGTTGAAGTACATCCTTCGGATGACGTTCCCTAACGCATCTAACAATGAAGCAGAATACGAGGCTCTCATACATGGGATGAAGATGGCGAAAGCCTGCGGAGCAACTCGATTAAAAATCTTTGGCGATTCACAGTTGGTGGCTCAGCAAGTTATGAACCAATGTGACGCAGTCAATGATAGCATGATGGCATACAAGGAGGTGTACAATGAGCTCGAGAAGTTGTTCGATGGATGCGAAGTAAATCATATTAGTAGATTGAGCAACGACGAAGCCGACGTTCTTGCAAACATCGGGTCGCAGTGCCTTGCAGTCCCACCAGGTGTATTTTGGGAAGAGATAACAGAGAGATCCACCGAGTCGACAAAATCAAAAAAGAAGGAGAAGAAACCCTCGGGGGCTACCAAGGAGAAGCAAGAGGAAGAAGAAGAAGAGCAAGACCTGGTCATGGTAATACAGTATACCGTGGATGCAGCCATACATATCATATATACTCAGGAAAGAAATACCCGATGATCCAGGTCGAGGCAAGGCGAGTAATTCGACGCTCCAAAGCTTTCACGATGGTTAAGGGAGAATTATATAAGAGAAGTATTTCAGGCGTCTTGCAAAGGTGCGTCACACCCGAAGAAGGAAGAATAATTCGAAGGATGTACACGAAGGAATATGTGGCCACCACGCAAGTAGTCGAGCTATCGCAGCCAAGGTTTTTCGGGCAGGATTCTACCGGTTAACAAGCAATTGAGGACGCTAAGGAGATAGTACGAACTTGCGACGCGTGTCAAAGGTTTGCCGCAAAACCTCACTCTCCAGCGAGCAGAGCTAGCACCAATACCTTTGTCGTGGCCCTTTGCACAATGGGGACTCGATATGGTGGGCAAGTTACACAAATCGTGGCCAGGAGGAAAGGAATACATGCTAGTAGTCTGTCGACAAATTTACAAAGTGGATAGAAGCGAAGCCGATAAATTCACCGGACGGAGCATCCGCGAGAAAATTCATAAAAGGCCTCGTCTTCGGATTTGGAGTGCCCCACAAGCATCGTCACGTACAACGGCAGCAATTTCACATCCAATGAATTCAAAGACTATTGCAAAGAGGTGGGTATCAAGCTGAACTTTGCGTCGCTTGCACATCCTCAAACCAATGGGCAAGTCGAGAAAGCCAATGGCATCATCTGCAATGGCATCAAGAAACGTCTGTTGGGACCTTTAGAAAAAGCTCGACATACCTGGCCTGAAGAACTACCAAGTGTGCCGTGGAGCATCCGAACAACACCAAATACGGCGACACAAGAAACCCCGTTTTTTCTAGTCCATGGCGCGGAAGCAGTACTTCCAATAGAAATAGAGCACGACTCCCCTAGAGTCACAGCATATGATGAAGAAGCGTCAAAGACAGCATTGGAAGACGATGTAGATGCACTCGACGAAGCTCGAGACGAAGTATTATCAAGGGTCACCAAATATCAACAGGACTTGAAAAATTATCACAGTCGACGTTTGCGGCCAAGATCTTTTCAAGTGGGGGACTTAGTTCTTCGGCTCACGCAAAAAAGTCATGAAAAACTCGAGTCACCATGGCTTGGTCCCTACATCGTCACGGAAGTAATCGGAGGAGGAGCATACAGAATAAAGGACAAGAAGACAGGGGTGGAGGAGCCAAACCCCTGGAACGTGGCGCAACTTAGGCGGTTCTACGCCTAGAGTCTGAAATATAGTCCTGGTAAAACTTCAATGTACTCGAAACGCCCACGAGTTTTCGGACGCACTCTTTTCCTTTTTCGGGGCACCGAGTGGGGCCGGAAAGGTTTTTAATGAGGCGGGCTCGTGGTGCTGCAATATAATAAAGATAGTGGAGATATACTTCTTATTTTTCGACACGCTCGGGGCTCAAACGCCCAAATTTCAAAATACATACAATATAGATTCACTGAAATATTTCGCCTTGGTACATTAATACCTCGCCAAATATAACAAAATCGGAAGACAGCAATCGTAAATATAGTGTACACATCAAAAAACATAAGTGCCTTGGTTTAAAAACCTCGCCATGCAAATATAGAACTTCGACATCAAAGATAGTCAAAAATGGGCAATCTACCCAAGGGACAAACAAAGATGTCTTATTTCAGCAGGAAAAATAGATTTCAAGGAAGGAAAAATAGTGCAATCTTTGCCTAGTTAGGCTCGGGGGCTTCAACAACATAGAGGACCTCAGCAATATACAATAAAATCCTTCGGAAACATGAAAAAGAGGAGGGACATTAAAAAAGAGTGAGATATAAGGTTTCCAATATAATACAAGTCAGTTAAATCCCAAGATAGTATCTACGGACAAGCCCCTGGTTGTCTTATGCTCAGCATAAGAACCCTTGGTAAAAAACTCCGAGTCCATCCGAAGAAGTTCATCTATCATCGATTCAGCTACAGGAGCTACCATTGCATCGATTGAGTCAATATCATTTTTTCGACGCGTTTTCTTGGCCAGGCAACCAGCAACAATCTTCGTCAGGTCCAACTTTGGATAACAAATGTTTATCATAATCATGGCAAATCTCGCTCCAGCAGTGAGTTGAGCCCGCACAAAGTTATGGATGCGAGGAGCATCTCTGAATACCTCCAATAATTCGGGAAGAGTTTTTGGAACCTCGTTTCGCGGAAACAGATTCCTATAAACAAGGGTTAATGTCGACGTGCAAAAGCTGAGAAAATCGCGCACCGGCAAGCACGATCTTGGAACCTAACAATTTGTTGGGTTCGTTCAGGAGTGTCCCAGAACAAACACCCATGATTAAGGGAGAGATTAACAAGAAGATTTGTCCTCTCATTCACTCTCCGATCTTCGGCAGCAGAATCAAGAACTGAGCCTGTTAAAAGCGACAGGGCAAGAAATTGGAAGAAAGGAACAGCAAGATAAAGAAGAGGCATCAAAAGAAAGCAAAAACGTACCTAGCATATCTGTGCTAGCTTCCAGCATTAGCTCAAGCATACTATTTTCTCGGTTGTGGCTCCCTTTGCTTCCAATACAGCAGCATCCCTAGCAGCCACAGCTTCTTCGGCTTGATGAAGAGCAAGTTTTTCTCCTTCAGAGGCTTTTCGAGATTGTTCCATCATGGCCAAAGTTTGTTTCTTCATAGACTGAAGTTGTTGTCGAAGTTCTTGCAAATCTTCCGACAAATGTCCACTGGATGAACTCTTGAGGAGATTATGGTCGACTAGTATTTTCTTCGAGAAGGAAGATGCAGGTGAAGCAGCGACAGAACAAGGAGGATTCGAGTAGTTATCAAATATTAACTGGAAAAGAAAGGCCCAGGATCAATGAAAAGCACGAAGGGAAATTTCATTACTTGCTAGAAAATTTACATGGGTATTACAAAAGAAAGTTCTCCAGGAGGACTAAGTAAGTAATTGTCGCCAAGGCTAAAATGGCGACAAGAGCAAAAGAAACAGAAAAAGAAACAAGGAGACATGCAACTAGACCTCCGGCCTCGAGGAGCTAGGAGTCGAAGTTGGCTTGATCCCGAGATACGCCAAGATTTTCTTCGTATTGGGCTTGGCTGCCTTAATCAGTGACTTCCATCTCGACTGTTCTATCTGATCGGTGTCGCCAACCTTCATCCAGCCGAGAGTCCGTTGGCTGTCAGCAACCGTAGCAACGAGTATTTTCAACAGCCACCTTCATATTTTCATGGCGCATCTTCAGTCCAAGATCTTCCGATGAATTGAAAAGCTTGGCAAGGTCAAGGAAAGTCGAAGGTTCCTCTTTCTTCGGGAAGAAGTAGGGGAACAACGCCGACAAACCCGCATTGGCATTGGCCACGCCTTCACGAATTTCGCGCCCATGCAACTCCAAAAGAGAGAGTGCGTCAAGGAGAGGGTCATTGACGGGATTCTCCAGATCAAAATCCTGGTCTGTTTGGGCTGCCACATGAGACAAAACATTAGTCGAAAACAAAGATACAGGAAGTACAATAACATAGAAGAAATTGAGGATATTACTCAGCGTACGTCGACTTTGCGACTTCAAACGCTTGATGATCCCTTGCTCACGTGCAGCTTGTGCAGTTTTTGCTCGTGTAAGGCAGATTCAGCATCTTTGAGCCTTTGCTGCAATTCCTCGACACTAGCGGCCTTTGCTTTGGCATCATCAGCTTCAGCTCTAGCTTCGCTAGCGGCAAGCTCAGCTTTCTTGTGAGCCGCCTCACTTTGCTCAAGTTTTCGAGCAAGTGTCTCGGCACGTTCGTTAGCCTCTGCCAGTTTTTCTGTCGAGATGTGGAAAAGAAAGAGAAGAAAGATCAAAAATAGCGACAAGCAGCAGGAGTAAAAAAACCAAGGAAAAACAGCAAGTATAAAAGTCGTTACCTTCGGCTCTGCTGGCATACTCGCGGTACCCAATAAATTGGGACCCGATGCGGATAAGATCCTTGATCATAGGCTGTCAAAGAAGAAGAAAAGAAGGGGAAAACTTCGGCATTACAAAAAGTAAGGGTCCACAAAAGCAAAATAGAAGAAATATAGATCTCGATAAACTTACATCATCCAAGAGCTGCGACGAAGAGCTGCTCAATTGAGGAGGAGGCTCAACGATCATTTCAACCCTTGCCCTTTTTGGCGAAGGGACAAGGGGGCTTGAAGGAAGAGTAGATGTATCAACATTCCGTTGAGGAGGCGACGATTCTTCTCCTTCAACAGGTTTCTCTGAAATAACTAAAGTGTGGGACGTGCTCGTCCGAGGAGCTACGTCACGAGTTGGTACTTCTTCCTCGTCATCACTGCGAGTAAGGAGCAATAGCATAAAAAGCAAGACAAGAAAAAAAAAAGAACTTCGATTACAAAAATAAAGAAGAAGCCGAGGAACTTACGAGCTGACGAGGGATGCAACATAAGGATCATAAGTTGCCTTCGGAGGAGAAGGAACAACTTCTTCGGCTTTGGAACAGCCGGAATCTTCGATATCGTTCCTCTTCCTTTTCCTTTGTGGGGAAACAGCGGGAGGAGGAGATTGGACTGACGTGGTGTCCTCGGAAGATCCCGCAGACTTTCGAGAATCCACGGGATCATTCACAAAGGACGGAGCTTCTTGATTGTCGTCAGTAACAATGCCCATTTCTTCGACTTCTCCATCCTCAGGAAGAGGAGGAAGGGAAGTCATAGTAGGGTGATTCTACACGAAAATAGCGACAAAGGGAAAAATAGAGAGATATCAATGCAATGAGATGCGAGGAAAATTCACAACAAGATAAAATTCGAGAAGACAAAATACCTCGGGGAGAGGATTGGTGGAGCTGTAGGGTCCCACGCGACAAGAGGAAGGAATAGGATCCTTCTTACTCAGCGAGGTAATTCTTCGAATAAGCTTCTCCAAGTCCTTCACGTAAAGATCATTGGAGAGCCTATTTGCGTCATTGACACCGAGAATACGTCCAAAGGGGATTTTTGCGAGCCCGAAGAGGCTGCACTCTAATCCTAAGAAAATAGGCAGTGATTTGGACACCAGATAGTTCTTTGCCTCGAGTATTTTGAAGCTGATGAATACGAGACATAAGAGCTTCTGTCGCCTTTTTCTCTTCGTCGGAAGCTTCGGCGTCCCAGGAATAGCGGCGTTGAATTTTGGCGTTTCCGTCGAAAGGAACTATGTTGTGTTCCACGGAATTGGCGCTTTCTTCGTGTATATAAAGCCACCTTTTGCGCCATCCTTGGACGGAGTCGGGAAATTTGACGTCGAAATAATCGACATCGGTTCGGACACAGATAACTACGCCACCTATGTTGTAGGTGGCGTTGTGAGCGCCATTGCGGCGAAGGCAGAAAATGCGCTTCCAAAGAGCCCAATTGGGAGCAACTCCAAGAAAGCATTCGCAAAGCGTGATAAAGATAGAAATGTGGAGGATGGAATTGGGGGTCAGCTGGTGCAGCTGAATCCCATAGACAAAGAGAAGACCGCGGAGGAAATCATGGATTGGGGTAGAGAGGCCGCGGATGAGATGATCAACGAAACTAACCCGATACTCCATTGGAGGCTTGGGGTAGCTTTCTTCGCTGGGAAAGCGGATGGCGTCTTCCTTCTTCATCAGGCCGAGCCTCTTCAAGCATATTGACATCTTGGTTGGAGATTTTGGATCTCTCCCACTCAAGATCTTCAGCGGCCATCTTGGACTCCGGAGTGCTGTGGCGAGTCAAACGCGCACGCGGTGGCATCAACGGCAATGGGTAGAGCAATGTATGCGAGTGCGGAAAATCAGCGAGAGTTGGGCGCAGGGGAAGATTTGCGAAGAGAAACAGGTGAGCGGCGCAAGCGAGGGGATGAACGGAGGTTGAAGACAGGTTTATATAAGAATTGGGTGAAGCGGTGTGCCGTTGGATGAGGAAATCGTGTGGTGAGAATAGATCTTCTAGATACAAGGGCAAAAAAGTATTTTTATCTGGGATAGGCGTTACCGTACGTGCGCCGTAAAAAGCGGAGGACGTGTGTCCCCCACTTGCACGACGTGTCAACATGGTGGAAACGATGGACCCACAAAGCAGAAAAATCTCGACCATTGATAGAGTTGAAGAAAATTTGACAAGGGAAAATATGTCGACAAGAAAAATAAAAGAAGAATGGCGACAGGATACGTTATTTGAAAATTTCGGGAGCCTTTGGACAGAAACAAGTTTTTGCCCAAATGCTCGGGGGCTATTTTGACAAAAAGTCAAATTTCGAGTATGACAATATAGAAAATGTTGAGCCTACAGTCAAGCACAAGTTCTTGGCTGTAGCCTCGGGGGCTACTCCCATCGGGAGCGCTGTTCGCGCACCCGAGAGATAAAAAAAGAGAGAGAAGAAGAAGAAGAGAAAAGAGTTCATATTTAGAAGTAATGACAATATAGTGACAAGCTGGATTAAAATGTTGAGCCTACAACCAAGCACAAGTTCTTGGCTGTAGCCTCGGGGGCTACTCCCATCGGGAACGCTGTTCGCGTGCCCGATGAAATTAACAAAGGAAAAATAGAACGAGCAAGAGAGTATATTTCGAGTTATAATTAACTCTACATATACTCCCATCGGGAGAGCAATATAAGTCATATTTGACTCAATAAAATGTGCCATTCCAACAGCCGGAAAAGCACTCGACAATATATTCTCAGAACGCCAAAGTTGCGATCAATTTCTGAATGCCGCAAATTTGCGAAGGTAAGACCCCAGATCCATTCTGCTGGGCGTGGCATCGCCAAAGACTGCGCTCTGCTACTTTTATCCGTATCAACAGATACGAAGAAAAATCCTAACGGACGCGTTAGGTACTCGATAAATTTGACCGGGACTCGACAGAATGGTAAGACCTTAAGCGGCACCTGTCGAAGTTTACACCAGTATCCCGAGATCATGTCCAGGGACGTGATTTTGAAGTAGGTTTTTGCGGATTGCCACTAGAGCAGTTAACTAGTACCTGATCCGTCAGATGAACTAGCCCCAACTACCAATATCCCTGTACAATATAGAATTTTATGAGAAAAAGTATAAAAGTTAGAGCTTTCGAATAAAAATAAACAGTGGAGATTTTCCATGACTCTATGATTCAAGCAAAATCTCGGGGGCTACTGACATAGGCATCCCAAATGGGCCTGCCGAATATAGTACCCGGGGTTTATTGAAGGCCCACTACCCGAAGAATAAGAAGATTCGGAAGCCCAAGATGTACTTAAGGAAAAGATAGAGTTGTAATAGGAAGTGTTATTTGTAATCTGGCGGGATGAGTTAGAAACCGTCCCGGACTCTGTAACTTGTACAAAACGAAACCCTCGGCTTCACCTCTTATATAAAGGGGAGTCGAGGGACGAGGAGATCATCGAATCATTGTCTGCAAACCCTAGTTTTCATATTCGTCGAGTACTTTTCGGCTGAAACCTTCGAGATCTACTTGCCCTCTACTTCTAACTAAACCCTAGCCTACAATCCATAGGCATTGATAAGTTAATCCCTTGTCAGCCGGTTTGGCTGCGGCTGTACCGGTAGAGCGTTCGCTCCGGTAAGCGGTGGTGGTGGTGGTAATGGGTGGTGGTGTAACATATCTTGCGATGGTGGCAGTATCGTGGTACAGCCTTGTGCTTGCGCATCTTTTACCGCACCTTTCAACATCAAGTACTTGGTCCAGGAACAATCTTTTGTTAGATGGTTAGCCGGCTTTGCCGGATTCGGAGTGTGCCACCGGCATGGTTGTTCCATTGCCGATTCCATGGTGTACCTCGCATGTTCTTGCCAGTTCTTTTTCTCGCCCCACGGCTTCTTTTTAATCCATTGTTTTTTAGGACCCGCCCATGGCTGCGATCCGGTTTTATGCCTTTGGCTTCCGCTGGCGCCAGAATTATCCTGCACCGCGGCCACTTGTTGCCCATACCTTCTATCCGAAAAATCTTCCCTTCTTTTGTTGTGCCGGTTATCCCGGTATTCCTCTTGGCGCTGCTGAGGCTGGTTTGTTTGTTCCGGCTCAGCTTGTACTGCCGGTTGCATTGGATCTCCCAACACATAATTATCCGCCACTCGTATCATTTCTGCCAGAGTTGTTGGCATGTTTCTCTGTAGCTTTTGCCACAGCGGTGAACCTCTTCTGCACCAATTGCGAAACCATGCAATGGCTTGTGCCTCAATTACTCCTTCACAAGAATTTCTTATGGAGTTCCACCGGGTCAGATAATTGTTGCGTGTAGTTGACACGTCCGTTGGGAACCCCAAGAGGAAGGTGCGATGCGCACAGCAGTAAGTTTCCCTCAGTAAGAAACCAAGGTTATCGAACCAGTAGGAGTCAAGGAACACGTGAAGGTTGTTGGTGGCGGAGTGTAGTGCGGCGCAACACCAGGGATTCCGGCGCCAACGTGGAACCTGCACAACACAATAAAAGTACTTTGCCCCAACGTAACAGTGAGGTTGTCAATCTCACCGGCTTGCTGTAAACAAAGGATTAGATGTATAGTGTGGATGATGATGATTGTTTGCGAAGAACAGTAAAGAACAATTGCAGTAGATTGTATTTCAGATGTAAAGAATTGGACCGGGGTCCACAGTTCACTAGTGGTTTCTCTCCCATAAGATAAACAGATGTTGGGTGAACAAATTACAGTTGGGAAATTGACAAATAAAGAAGGCATAACAATGCACATACATATATCATGATGAGTACTATGAGATTTAATCAGGGCATTACGACAAAGTACATAGATCGCTATCCAGCATGCATCTATGCCTAAAAAGTCCACCTTCAGGTTATCATCCGAACCCCCTCCAGTATTAAGTTGCAAACAACAGACAATTGCATTAAGTATGGTGCGTAATGTAATCAACACAAATATCCTTAGACAAAGCATCGATGTTTTATCCCTAGTGGCAACAGCACATCCACAACCTTAGAACTTTATGTCATCTGTCCCGGATTCAATGGAGGCATGAACCCACTATCGAGCATAAATACCCCCTCTTGGAGTCACAAGTATCAACTTGGCCGAGCCTCTACTAGCAACGGAGAGCATGCAAGAACATAAACAACATATATGATAGATTGATAATCAACTTGACATAGTATTCAATATTCATCGGATCCCAACAAACACAACATGTAGGATTACAAATAGATGATCTTGATCATGATAGGCAGCTCACAGGATCTAACATGATAGCACAATGAGGAGAAGACAGCCATCTAGCTACTGCTATGGACCCATAGTCCAGGGGTGGACTACTCACACATCGATCCGGAGGCAATCATGGCGATGAAGAGACCTCCGGGAGATGATTCCCCCCTCCGGCAGGGTACCGGAGGCGATCTCCTGAATCCCCCGAGATGGGATTGACGGCGGCGGCGTCTCTGGAAGGTTTTCCGTATCGTGGCTCTCGGTACTGGGGGTTTCGCGACGAAGGCTTTAAGTAGGCGGAAGGGCAGGTCACGAGGCGTCACGGGGGCCCCACACGCTAGGGCCGCGCCGCCCTAGTGTGGCGGCACCCCGTGGCCCCACTTCATATCTCCCTCGGTCTTCTGGAAGCTTCGTGGAAAAATAGGCCCCTGGGCGTTGATTTCGTCCAATTCCGAGAATATTTCCTTACTAGGATTTCTGAAACCAAAAACAGCAGCAAACAGCAACTGGCTCTTCGGCATCTCGTCAATAGGTTAGTGCCGGAAAATGCATAAATATCTTATATTTACTAATTGGAGGCACCAATAAAGCCTCCACGTTAATCCACATCATCAAGATTAATTAGGCTGTTAGATATTTAATTTGCGGCTAAGATTAACCGTTCCAAAAAGGTACCTAGGACGCCACAGATAATGTAGCACGATAGTCTAACATCGCGTTCATACGTGTGATGTGGGAAAAAAAAGGCCAGATATAGTATGGACTCTTGAATTTAAAAGTAACTAAATTAGTAAGGTTGTTAATTAGTTGCTAGATTTGCCGGTAGCATCAACCAATCAATCTGGAGACCCAAACTGGTAGAACGTGACTAGCAATTCAAAAGCCAAGAATATATAGGGAGACGGTTGCAATCTGGAAACCTGAGTTAAAACGGTATTAGTCTCTACCTGATCGAGGATTGTGGTTCTTCCTCTAAAATTCGTTTTATTTTTCATATCATTTTTTTATATATTCTTATTCAACTCACCTCTCGCCTTTGCATGCGTTCGCAGATTCCATCAACTAGGTGATGCGCAGGGGGCAGCTGGTAGCCGAATTAAAAACCCAACGGTGGCAGCGGACGAACAAGCCAAGTAGGCATCTCAATGCATCAATGAAACTAGGCATCGGTTATTGTCGAGTCAATCTGTATGGAAGAAGCGCCAAGTATTACGCCATCTCCGTCAACAAGTTCGCACATATATCCGGTGGATCGCTGATGAGATCTTCCCAGCATCGGCAAGACATGTACGCATATGTCAGTAAATCTATTCAGTTTAAGGGGATTAGAAGATTAATGTAGATCGGATTGGCGATAGGGAACCATCAGCCATGCAGCGATATTAGCAATACGTACGGGACCATCAGCCATGCATGCAGCGACTGATGTTTTCTGGATCACCGTTTCCAAATATTTGGTCTGTGGTAAGATGCATTGCTTCTCCCTACTTTATGTCAGCTCGCATTGTTTAATCTATCAAGTCTATGCAAAGCAATTTGGTGTACGATGTATTTTCATGCGGCACCTGCATATAGATGCGTACTGTACCATCGGCCCCAAACATTATACATGATGCAACCACTTCTGAACTTCAGGGTTAACTGTTTGGTGCCCGCTTTTGCGAAAATCCTTTTCAGTGGTGTGTGTTTGCCTCAAATAAATTTGTAACTGCAAAAAAATCTTCTTTAGTGTCCTGCGTTTGCCTCAAATACAACTATAAATGATAAAATTAGCTAAACAAATCATGCATATAATTAGTGAGTTCTTATTTTGTAATTTGTGTTAATCCCAGCAGTTGATTCGAATATATTTAAAAATATTGATAAAATTGCAGCGCAAATCGTGGAATCCACTGGAATATAGAACCAACAAATATTAGTATTTTATTAAAAAAGTTTCTTATTGTTGTAGAATTTTAGTTGCACATGTTTTTCCTTTTGAAGAATTACCTAAAGTTATTCATTATTGCTAGCAAAGATGGACATAAGTACTGCAATTGATATATGTCCATGTCATGTAGTGCAAAACTTTGGTGCAAGATGAATCCTTGATATCAGGCTTATGCACAAGGCAGCTGCAGCAATATGTCAGACTGTGTATGCCTGCTCGCATTGTTTAATCTACTCTCAACTTTTCCAATTCATTTTACCAAGTGCATATACACAGTCTGTAATAAATATATGATTTAAAACGTGAGTTGTTAACTTTTGTTGTGAAATAAACATGATTTGTTCTGCAAATAGAATACCTGTAATTTGAAATTTAATTTCCCATATTGGCACTAGGGTGTTGTTAGTGAAATAATTCCAGTTAACCACAATTTGAGTACGTGGGCATGGAAAGCAATAAAAATTCGCCCTACTTAAAAATAAATATGTAGACTATCGGTGGTGTTCTCTCATCCAAATATTCTTTGACCCATTTCGGCAGTCTTTTAGCAACATTGTCGATAACACCGTAATTAATGAACAAGCATGTAAGGCAAAAAAAATATATAAACAAGCGACTATTACTTCCACATATATGTGCATGCCATTGAGGTCACTATTGCATTATTATACTACCACGATTAATATAAAACTCTTGCATCTCGAGAATATTTTTGGTCTCGCGAATATTTTCCTGAGAACTACAAATTGTGTATTTCGTCAATTGCTGGAGTGTGCACATGCACAGAGGTTGGATGCCCTCATAGAAATATGAAGCTGCATTATAATAGCACGAATGGACCTTTTGAATATTACATTTCAAATTTAAAAAATATAATTATAAATTCTAGCCCGCGCGATGCACGGGTTAATGACTAGTGACATATAATGTGTATAAAACATGTGAGTATCATCAATAAAGTAGCATGGAACATAAGAAATTATAGATACGTTTGGGACGTATCAAGCATCCCCAAGCTTAGTTCCTACTCGCCCTCGAGTAGGTAAACGATAACAAACATAATTTCTGAAGTGACATGCTATCATAATCTTGATCATACTATTGTAAAGCATATGAGATGAATGCAGCGATTCGAAGCAATGGTGAAGACAATGAGTAAACACATGAATTATATAGCAAAGACTTTTCATGAATAGGACTTTCAAGACAAGCATCAATAAGACTTGCATAAGAGTTACTCATAAAGCAATAAATTCACAGTATAGGCATTGAAGCAACACAAAGGAAGATATAAGTTTCAGCGGTTGCTTTCAACTTCAACATATATATCTCATGGATAATTGTCAACACAAAGTAATATAACAAGTGCAACAAGTAAACATGTAAGAATCAATGCACACAGTTGACACAAGTGTTTGCTTCTAGGATAGAAAGAATAGGTAAACTGACTCAACAATAAAGTAAAAGATAGGCCCTTCGCAGAGGGAAGCATGGATTACTATTTTTGTGCTAGAGCTTTTCATTTTGAAAACAAGAAACAATTTTGTCAACGGTAGTAATAAAGCATATGTGTTATGTATAAGATATCCTATAAGTTGCAAGCCTCATGCATAGTATACCAATAGTGCTCGCACCTTGTCCTAATTAGCTTGGATTAACATGGATTATCATTGCATAGCATATGTTTCAACCAAGTGTCACAAAGGGGTACCTCTATGCCGCTCTGTACAAAGGTCTAAGGAGAAAGCTCGCATTGGATTTCTCGCTTTTGGTTATTCTCAACTTAGACATCCATACCGGGACAACATAGACAACAGATAATGGACTCCTCTTTAATGCATAAGCATTCAACAACAGATAAAATTCTCATAAGAGATTGAGGATTAGTTGTCCAAACTGAAACTTCCACCATGAATCATGGCTATAGTTAGCGGGCCAATGTTCTTCTCTAACAATATGCATACTCAAACCATTTGATCATGAAAATCGCCCTTACTTCAGACAAGACGAACATGCATAGCAACTCACATGATATTCAACAAAGGTAAAGTTGATGGCGTCCCAGAAACATGGTTACCGCTCAACAAGCAACTTATTAAGAAATAAGACACATAAGTACATATTCTTCACCACAATAGTTTTTAAGGCTATTTTCCCATGAGCTATATATTGTAAAGACAAAGAATAGAATTTTAAAGATAGCACTCAAGTAATGTACTTTGGAATGGCAGAGAAATACCATGTAGTAGGTAGGTATGGTGGACACAAATGGCATAGTTTTTGGCTCAAGGATTTGGATGCACGAGAAGAATTCCTCTCAATACAAGGCTAGGCTAGCAAGGTTGTTTGAAGCAAACTCAAGTATAAAAGGTGTAGCAAAGCTCACATATGAACATATTGTAAGTATTATAAGACTTTACATTGTCTCCTTGTTGTTCAAACACCTTAACCGAGAAAATATCTAGACTCTAGAGATCAATCATGCAAACCAAATTTTAACAAGCTCTATGTAGTTCTTCATTAATAGGTACAAAGTACATGATGCAAGAGCTTAAACATGATCTATATGAGCACAACAATTGCCAAGTATCACATTATTCAAGACATTATACCATTTACCACATGCAGCATTTTCTGTTTCCAACCATATAACAATGAATGAAATAGTTCAACTTTCGCAATGAACATTAAAAATAAAGCTAAGAACATATGTGTTCATACGAAACAGCGGGGCGTGTCTCTCTCCCAAGCAAAGAATGCTAGGATCCGAATTTATTCAAACAAAAACAAAAACAAAAACATAAAGACGCTCCAAGTAAAGCACATAAGATGTGACGGAATAAAAATATAGTTTCACTAGAGGTGACCTGATAAGTTGTCGATGAAGAAGGGATGCCTTGGGCATCCCCAAGCTTAGATGCTTGAGTCTTCTTAAAATATGCAGGGATGAACCACGGGGGCATCCCCAAGCTTAGACTTTTCACTCTTCTTGATCATATTGTATCATCCTCCTCTCTTGACCCTTGAAAACTTCCTCCACACCAAACTCAAAACAAACTCATTAGAGGGTCAGTGCATAATTCATATATTCAGAGGTGACATAATCATTCTTAACACTTCTGGACATTGCACAAATCTACTGAAAGTTAATGGAACAAGGAAATCCATCAAACATAGCAAAACAGACAATGCGAAATAAAAGGCAGAATCTGTCAAAACAGAACAGTCCGTAAAGACGAATTTTTTAGAGGCACCAGACTTGCTCAGATGAAAATGCCCAAATTGAATGAAAGTTGCGTACATATCTGAGGATCACGCGCGTAAATTGGCAGATTTTAATAAATTTTCTACAGCAGGGGCGGCTCAATTTCGTGTCAGCAAGAAATCTGTTCCTGCGCAGTAATCCAAATCTAGTATTGACTTTACTATCAAAGACTTTACTTGGCACAACAATGCAATAAAATAAAGAGAAGGAGAGGTTGCTACAGTAGTAACAACTTCCAAGACTCAAATATAAAACAAAGTGCAGAAGTAAAATAATGGGTTGTCTCCCATAAGCGCTTTTCTTTAACGCCTTTCAGCTAGGCGCGGAAAGTGTGAATCAAGTATTATCAAGAGACGAAGCATCAACATCATAATTTGTTATAATAATAGAATCATAAGGTAACTTCATTCTCTTTCTAGGGAAGTGTTCCATACCTTTCTTGAGAGGAAATTGATATTTAATATTACCTTCCTTCATATCAATGGTAGCACCAACGGTTCGAAGAAAAGGTCTTCCCAATATAATGGGACAAGATGCATTGCATTCAATATCCAAGACAACAAAATAAACGGGGACAAGGTTATTCTTAACCATAATACGAACATTATCAATCCTCCCCAAAGGTTTCTTTATAGCATTATCAGCAAGATTAACATCCAAATAACAGTTTTTCAATGGTGGCAAGTCAAGCATATCATAAATTTTCTTAGGCATAACAGAAATACTTGCACCAAGATCACATAAAGCATTACAATCAAAATCATTGACCCTCATCTTAATGATGGGCTCTGTGGGTGACCCAGCGTACCACTGCATGGTGTAGTACACAAGTCGTTGACATAACACAAGTGAAACACCGTTCCACTCATATTACATCTCTCAGAGTGGTACAACAGAAACATATGCGAGTCCAAGGTATGTCTATAGAAGTACACACGAGCTGTTTACAGAAGATCAACACAGCATCCTACTTTACAGTGAGGTAAAACTTCAAATAAAGCTCCAGAAGAACGTCTCGTGGTCTATCTTATTGCTAACTTAAGTTCAAGAGCTACTTGGCTTGCTATAGAAATCTAGCTACTTAGGTTCTAGGGTTAGGGAAATGTTCCCTTCTATTACTAGTCTAGGTTTCCATAATAGCTGATGTAGAAGTTGACTCCATTGACTTCTTTGATTGGATTCTTCATCTTGTTGCAGTTGACTCCTTTGTCTTTGAGTTCCACGGTAGTTTCTCCTTCGGTGCCTTGATCTAAGAAGGGGGTTCAAACGGGATAGAATGAGTACGAGCGTACTCAGCAAGTTCATATTAGGAAATAGGTGTATCATGCACTAGCTACAGCCATAGACCAGAAAGTCATAGGCCAATGCAAGTTTTCATAAACATTTCTTCCAAAGGTTTATTTTATTCTGAAAACTATGCCCGTCAGTCTTCACAGAGTTGACTAGAACTTCGTGGAGTTCCTTTCTGCCGCGTTCGCAGTTCCCTTCCCGGAACAGGGAGTGACGAGTCACAATTCTTGATACCCTCTGCAGAGGTGCGTTACTTTACCCCACAAGAGATCTTAACTTTGTTGCCGGCCGAGAGTATGTCCCCGTCCACACTTCCTTGGGTGTGAGGCCCGAGTATAAGATCCAAGCCAATCACTGCCTTCTCCGCGACCACCGCAAACCCACCCTTTTGTCCAACCGTACACCCCCGGTAGACTTCTCCCGATAATATGGCTTTACTCACGGTGTACTCCGGACAATCCATCATAGATCGTAGAGCTTATCATCACTAATGGATGGGGATTTAAAAGGCTATCCCAACCTATTGCGGCGGTGCCTCCGGCACCCCACCAGCTCTACCAATCCGTTGGCGTGCGAGAAGGGAAAAGATACGGCTGACTTCCCCGAGCCATTATAGATCTTATGGATAACGCGATATGTACGGCGCTAGAATCATCTGGACGGCATTGGTACTTAGTCCTAGATGAGTAGTACCCATGCAATGGAACCTCCACCATATCAACACATACCATGGTTCCATTGCCCACCACATAGTCATATTCATAATTGTAAAATAATACTTTGCTTTTCAATGCATGAGTTATAAGTATAGTACTTTGCATATAGCTTGATACAAATAATCAAATGACATGAGCAAGCGATGAACTTGCCTTTCTTGACTGCAAGATTATGCAGGCAAAAGCTTCGATACGTGATAACTCCAAATGCTGAAATACCATCATCGTCCGGTAAGGACAATGTTTAAGAAGCTGGCAAAGATGCTATAATGCATAATATGAGATGCAATCGTCCGAGCGTAACCTAACCTCGATGATTTAGGATGTATGAGTTGTAAAGATTTCTTTAGGGTTGGTTGCACTTTTATAATGGTTCTGAAACAAGGTTCTTATTAGGGTTTGGTTATATTAGCATCATAACCAAGTGATATAAGGCATCATAACAATCATATACATAAGAATAGTGATGGAATAGTATGTAAAGAACAGTTGTCAATTTTAAGTTCTACAGAACATGGTTGATGATTACTTATACTATACTTCAAAAGAATAACTTTTGAAGAACATGTTGTTTAAGAAATAATGAGTATTTCAAAGAAGGATAGGGTTTCTAAGGTTTGATTGACATTTGTACTTCAAAAGAATAACTTTTGAAGAACAGGTTAAAATAACAATATGAACTACTTTAAATAGGAGCTAAGTGCTATTAGGGTTTACTAATAGGACTGGTTGTTGCTTAAGTAGAAGTGATCTACATGTAGCAAGTATTAGTAGGTTTATTACTATGGTTTCTCCTAAGCATCATATCAAAGGATGGTTATTAAGGTGTTGCTATGAGTTAGGGTTTACTATGACTTCATATTTGCTTTACCAAATAATCTCTAATAGTTTCTAAGCTAAGTGGTTTATCATTTCCTAAGTAAGGTTTAGTTGGATAGGAACATGTAATGTGATTTGCTACACAAAGTTGATACTAGGGTTTATCATTATGGTTCTACTAGGGTTTAATGAATGAGGTTGATCTTAATGGTATGGTATATAGGAGTGGTGATCAATGGTACTAATTCAATTAACAAGTTAGGGTTTCTACCTAGGTGACATTAGTGGATCATATAGGTTTTAATTAAGAATAGGAACATGAAATGATAATCTCATGTGACTTGGTTTTATGCTAGTGGATTCTAAGCATGTATTCAACTGTTGATAATTAGGGTTCTATATGTCAAGTAAATCTCCCATGATCATATGTGACACATATCCAGGGTTTTAGAGTTGGTTCTAAGGTGGAATGATCACATGAAATAATGGGATCCAGGTCTTACTCAATTTGAAACTAGGGTTTCTAAATCATGGTACAACTCCTAAAAAGGATGGTTGGACATATAGGTGTGGTAACTAATTACTCAAAATTAGGAATGGTTTGACATTTTATTACTCTTCACAAGATTTAATAATTAGAGTACTCCTATTTTGGTTTAATTAAGAATCAAGGTTTAATAATTTTTATTAGGGTTTAAAATAATTAACTTGTTAACTAAAGATGTTTAAGTAAATAAGTTTTGATTTACCAAAATAATATTGACTTATAATATTTTCTTGAGTTATTACTATTTAAAGAAAATAGAAAATAGTAATTTGGAGAGTAGGGTTTATGAATTACCACTAATAATTAAGTTAATGCAAATATGGTAAATAAAATGAATCTTAACATTTTACTTAGTTACTGAATAGTTAAAATTTAATTTTTTAAACTTAACTATTTATTGAATTCAATTTGTATTTCAAATAATTGAAATAGCATAATTAATAAGGTTAAAAAATAAGTGAATTTTGATTTTGACACACATTTTTGTTTTATATTTTATTTGAATAGAGTTTATTTTTGTGAGCATTTTGACATATTATTCATAATTTTCTGAGTTGAAATGAAATTTCTATGATTTTGCAAAGTTTCGACTATTTCTTGGAATTTGAAATTAAAGGAAAATACTAAAGATACCGGTTCATTTCTACTCCTAGACACCGACGAGTGGGACCCATGGACACGTAGAGCTGCCACGCGAGGCAAAGACCGGTCAAAACGGGTCGAGGTTGTTGACCTCCCCGACGTTTAAACGACGGCGGCCAGAGCACGGTGGCGCCGCCGCTAAAAGGCCTCCCTAGATGCGTGGTTGGTACTAAACGAACGGGAAGAAGACAAGGAACACGATGGTGGTGATGGTTTGTCGAATAGTTCATCGGAGCTTCGCCGGCAGTCATGTCCGCGGCGGAGTACTCCGGCCAATATATGAACTAATGCTAGGATGATCTTTAGGAAGCAAGAAATGGCTCAATCGACGCGCTGCTCACCTTGATGCTTCCCGGATGCTCGGCGGAGCTCTGCGGAGACGAGGACGACGACAATCTTCAATGTTCTGCGGGATGCCGATCAAAGGGAACGGTCGATTGGCTGCGATTGAGACCTCCTCTCCTCGATTCCTTCCACGAGGATGCTCCCTGAGACATGGCGCTTCTCCTCGACTACACGGTGGACTCCGGGGTGGCTTCTATCGATGACTAGCCGGAGAACTGGCCGGCCATGGCGGTGGTTCCAGTGGGAGATAGAGAGCGATTGAGAGAGAATGGATGGGCGACGAAGAACAAGGATTATGCGGTGATGATCTCCAACTATTTATAGGCCGAGGGGAGCTCTGAGACCTCGACACGACGACGGCGATGGTCGGGAGGTGGCGGTCTCTAGAAGGTGGTCTGGCGAAGATCTTTTCTCTCCCGCGGATAGACTCGGACGCGAAACGATTAGGGTGACGTTCTGGAACCTTCTGCGACGTCCGGGCATCCTTATCGTCGACGAGAGCGGTGTCTACGGCGATGCCGCGGCTGTCGACGCCGGAGAAGAAGACGATGACGAAGTCCCTCCATTGCACGATTTTTAAAGCAATTGAATCGGTAAGTGGCTTTGGGCTGGCCGCGTACGGGCTGCGTTGGCCTGCTTTGGCTGGTGCGGATGCGGGCTGCGACGTGGTGGTAATGGGCTGCCACCGGGGTAAGTTTCCCTCCACTTCTTATTTCAAATTTTTATTTCTGTTTTTATTTTCTGTTTTGAATTTTGTTATTTGAATTCAATTCTGATTTCTATTTTGTTTTGTAGGTTCTAACTTATTTGAATATCATAACAATTTGATAATGATACTCATTGTCTTGTTTTGTTTTTAAACAACCATTTATAATTGATTAATTTTGGTTCTTATTAGGTACAAATTAAGATTCAAATAGATATTATTTTAGGGTTCATCTCAATTGCTTTTAAATTTAGAAATCAAATCTGTTTAAATGCTTTAAAATTTTAGAACATGTGCGTGGTGAATAAATTATATTTTTCTATTGCTTAACCATAGTGATTGCTCACATATAGTTGAATTATGGATAGGGTTTAACAAATGGTAAGCTGTATTGGATTGGTTCATGATTTTATGTGTATGATTGTTTCTAAGGTTTGAGAAAATGGTTGATTAAACTCTATAATTACTAATCTTGCTTAGCAACTTCTAGGTTGGATTATACTTGTGATCCAGGATACACAAGTTAGGCATATCATTTTATGTGGAGTGGATCCTATGTGGAAGGTTTAGGGTTTTGGTGATGCTTCATTATTTGAAGTAACAATAGGCATGAGGCATGGCGGGGTTCTTTTCATGATCCCATTTGATACTTGGATTCAAATGTGGTCTAGGGTTTTATTTGGGATTACCCATGTAATACACAAGCTAGAATTGGGTATAAGCATAAGCTTTGATTATGTTTTATTGGCTAGCTAGGGTGACTCCTCCACACAAGGCATGAGGATTGGTGCAGGGGTTAACTACTAGTGATATACTTATTATTTTGTGTGATAGATGAGATCTAGTAATCATATGGTTTAACTTATTATCTAGGTCTACAAGATATGATCATGCATTATACAAGATCCACTCATTCCTCACTAATCCTTCTTTAATATTTATCTCATCACACTCATCCAAGATTCTTAGGGTTTGTAATTAATACCAAGTTGTGATGATTATGGAATTGGTTTGCTAAGGTATTGTTATTGAAATAGGGTTCTCACCTCCAAGATCAAATATTGACTTGAATAACTAGGTTTAGTACTTCTCTAATATGCTTGTATGAACATGGCTATGGTTAGTATTATAACTTCTCTCACTTATCAATGTCTTGGAATATCCTAAGGTCCTACTCAAGATATGATGATATGATCCTCTAAATATATGGTTTCCCTAGGAATTCTACCTTGGTATCTTTTGTAGCTTGTTCTTCGGAAATCCGATAAACCTGCATCTTGTGGTATGCCTCCACCTCCTAGCTTCTTCATCTTGATCCTAGCTAATTCACATGGAGTGGCTCTATGTGTTCTCTTCCTTGTGTCATGCTACAAGGTGATGAAATGGATGAAGGGTGTGGCTCTATTTATAGGCTTGGGCAAGCTCTAGTATCATGACACATAGGTGGTGACTCTTGTGTTGGTTTGATGAGTAAGGTGCTTGGTTGTCATGCCCTTATCCATAGCAATCCTTTGAGCATGAGGTGGCAAAGCTTGGAAAGCAAGTCATGTAGATATTTTCATCCCACATGGCTAGAGATTATCCTCTCATATGATTTATTTTTGGATAGCCAAGTGGCATTTGCTACTAAATATCATGTGGATGGTTTTATTAATGTGGATGAGTCATCATACCATCTTTGATTGGATTTACACTATAATATTGGTAAAAAGGTTAAGGTTGAGGGTTATTTCTCAAACTTGGATTGTTGTTGTTTGATTTCACCAAGGCATGATCATATGAGTTTCAAAATACTCATAGTTAGTTTTATTTAAATAGTTTGAACTATAATTCGTAATGTAAATGGATTTAGTTTTATGATATTCCATATACTTAATAAGTTATGATTTAAATAAGAATGTGTGGCTTTTATGCACTTTAGACCCTGTGGTTTACCTTATTTATAAGTGAATTAAATTACACACAAAGGTAGTTGCTAACTTTTAAGTGTTAATAAGTTAGAGTTTGATTCTTAAAGAATGTGTTGTTGTAAATCTAATTCCATTTGATCTAATCCATAGATCAAATCATCTCTACCCAAAACAAGGTTTAGCAAAGATCACAGTGAAGTTTATAGCGCTTGACTTGATGATCTACTTCAATTCCAGCAAGTCAAGTGAAACTTCGATGGCTTGTGGTAAGTTTTATTTGAAAGCGCTAAAATTCCCCGGATTTTCTATGCATGAATGCAATGCACACTTTGGTGTTCTCTCATTTTATTGCCTCTAAACCTGGGATATTACAGCCTCTCCCCCTTAAAGCTGAACTTCGTCCCGAAGTTCGAACGCTCTCATGTTTCGGAACATTGAAATGTCTTGAACAGATCACCATCCTTCAACTCCATGGTGATCACACTAGATATAGTTGAATATATCCCTTGTCTTGATCCTTCATGAAGTCCTTTGATATCTGGCACTGATACTTTCTTCAATTCTATGATTCCTTCCAACACTCTAAGCTTATAGGCTTACTCTCCAAAGATTCTTGGATTAGGACATCTTCTTATGCTAATGGACTTTACTAATGGTTGTGGTGATAGCTTCCTATCTGGGTACTCAAAACTTGGTTCTACCAGCTGCGATAATCCAACTGCGGTGCAATATGGCACTATGGTGTACCAGCTGTGATGTCCAAACCTTAATTCTAAAAGATTCACTTAAGGTAGGGTATTGTTTTCCCTTACTACCATAACGAAAGTAATGGTACTTGGTATGGTATTTACAATAGGCATGATCCTGGTTGTTTAGTCCTACGAATGGATTAGACTCATTTAGTCCATCCAATCATGGCTTCTAGTTTATACTAATTATCTTCCCTTTGGTTTCTTTAGGTTTCATGAAAGGAATCTTTCTAATAGGCTTATGTTTTAGTATGGTCAAACTCTTTCGTATAGTATATTCTTAAGCTTTGATTGTCCTCCGACATCTTCTTCATCCAACTTCATTATCTTAAGCTTACTTAAGTTCTCTTGGTTTTGGAGTAATTACAATTACCCACTTAAGTTAAGGTCTAACCCTTACTTCTTCAATATATAAACCTCGGCTTCTGGTCTGACAATCTCCTGAGAGTACTTTTATATGGGTACTTCCCAACAACCTTATAAAAATAAGATCGGACTTCCTCTCAGTTTAGACCTTTTTCTCCGTCTATCATACTCCAAATCATATTTTAATACTTCTCCTTCAACCTTCCTCTCCCCCTTGGAGTTTACTAATGATCTTCAAACTTCCTTTCTTCTAATCATTAAACTCCAAGGTTTGAAGATTAGTGTTGGTCTAACTTGTAGTTTGTACTTTTCTAGAGTCTCACGAAGAATTCTTTGTGGTGTATCCACTCAGTTGTGGGTATCCATTATGAATCCTCCAATTAAAAAAATTTACCAGCTACGAGATACCAGCTGTGAAATACTAGCTGCGGAATCCCCCTTTCTTTTAGGTAAAGAAATGTTCAGGCTGTGGCTATCTGGTACCAGCTGCAGACTACCTAGTACCAGATGTAGCTTATTGGATACCAGTTGTGGCTATGTTGTGGTTGTCAATATCTACCTACCAGCTGTGGCTACTTACATAGCTTTAGTTAAGATATACCTCACTTAACATTCCTTCTCTTCATGGTTATCCTATATCAGCTGCGGTCTTATTATACCAGCTACGACTTCACTTGTCTATTTTCCTTCTTCCAGGGTTTGTTTTGCAAGAAACCACTTGTTGACACTATGAAAATAGTATTGTAAGTGACTTCGCTTGCATTCCCTTCTTCCATAATGAATACGGCTCCACTTCTACTACTCCATATTCACTATTTTTCTCACTTTTATGGTACTTCCATGTTGAAATACTCCTTGATTAAGGATAAAAGTGAGTTTTGATTGGTCTTTCCTTTAGAGTATTGTGGTTGCTTCCCACAATTTGACTTCCTTCATCTAGTGAACCTTCATCTTTTCTTCAAAATCTCCGAATTCGTCACTTCCTCACCCGAATACCTTTACCCTCTAGACCTATAACATCAAGTAAGAGCTTGATATCGCAACATGCATTTGCATATCAAAGTCAAACTTCATGTATGGATCTAGTCAATCAATGAAGATTCAAGAAAATCCAAGAAGATCCAGCTTTGTGCTTATAATACACATCCTTATATGCCTGAATACAACAGTTGGGTAAGACATCCCTAAACATCAGGATCAGATGTGTAGTATATAACACCACATTACATAGGTTTAGGTCGTGATACTTAGCACGAATACGTGAATTTCTACTATTTGTCTCAACATTTATCATAATTGCACATTTGCAATGAGACAAACTTGAAACAAAATGGCCTGGGATAGTTGAAGTTAACCTAGTTTTCTTTGGAAGTACTAACAAAATAGTATATCATATATATGTGCTATTGAGGATTACTTCCTATAATACAATTAGTTCTAACATGTCTACTCTAAACACATGATGGTTTAGAATATACCACCTATAACTCTAGGATTTCTCAATGTGATATGCTTTAAATAAGCCTTCTTTAAATTAAGGACTATGGTTCTAGAATACTTGGCACAGCTATTAGGATTTTAAGGCCTAAGCTTTCGAACTATTCCTTAAATCCTACTCCTTATCATCCTTTTGTTATCGTACTTATGATGTTCTTTTCCCTCACATCATGATTCACAAGTGAATCATATACGATTACCAACTTTACCATGAAAAGTAGAGCTGTATAACTCCTATCATTCTTCCTTACCTCCTATAATTGACTCATCATAGACAGATACTACCTTATATAACTTATCTTCATTACTTAACATCAGTCATTTGACATTTTAAAGGACTCTTATTTAACCATAACATGACTTGGTATACATCTTCCAATAGGATATCTTCCTTATGGTTGTATCCTCTCTTTGGACTACCATGTGTTGTATACCAGTTGTGGTCTACTACCACCCATTATCTTAAGCTTCAAAGGTGTTCTACTATTTTGGAATGAAGCAAGATAACTAATTAACCTCATTTAAGAAATATAGGATAGAAAGATTGACTCAAGTGTGTCAGGATTATTCTCAAGTGAATACCCATCTCAAGTCAAAAGAATAGTTGGTTTAGCTATGACAACTTCCTATAGACACTACCAAACCTATAGGTCTCCTTTAAAGGGTTTTAATCCTAGGGTCAAAGCATTTGCTCTGATACTAGCTGTGGGTGACCCAGCGTACCACTGCATGGTGTAGTACACAAGTCGTTGACATAACACAAGTGAAACACCGTTCCACTCATATTACATCTCTCGAGTGGTACAACGAAACATATGCGAGTCCAAGGTATGTCTATAGAAGTACACACGAGCTGTTTGACGAAGATCAACACAGCATCCAACTTTACAGTGAGGTAAAACTTCAAATAAAGCTCCAGAAGAACGTCTCGTAGTCTATCTTATTGCTAACTTAAGTTCAAGAGCTACTTGGCTTGCTATAGAAATCTAGCTACTTAGGTGCTAGGGTTAGGGAAATGTTCCCTTCTATTACTAGTCTAGGTTTCCATAATAGCTGATGTAGAAGTTGACTCCATTGACTTCTTTGATTCGATTCTTCATCTTGTTGCAGTTGACTCCTTTGTCTTTGAGTTCCACGGTAGTTTCTCCTTCGGTGCCTTGATCTAAGAAGGGGGTTCAAACGGGATAGAATGAGTACGAGCGTACTCAGCAAGTTCATATTAGGAAATAGGTGTATCATGCACTAGCTACGGCCATAGACCGGAAAGTCATAGGCCAATGCAAGTTTTCATAAACATTTCTTCCAAAGGTTTATTTTATTCGAAAACTATGCCCGTCGGTCTTCACGGAGTTGACAGAACTTCGTGGAGTTCCTTTCCTGCCGCGTTCGCGGTTCCCTTCCCGGAACAGGGAGTGACAATCACAATTCTTGATACCCTCTGCAGAGGTGCGTTACTTTACCCCACAAGAGATCTTAACTTTGTTGCCGGCCGAGAGTATGTCCCCGTCCACACTTCCTTGGGTGTGAGGCCCAGTATAAGATCCAAGCCAATCACTGCCTTCTCCACGACCCTGCAAACCCACCCTTTTGTCCAACCGTACACCCCCAGTAGACTTCTCCCGATAATACGGCTTTACTCACGGTGTACTCCGGACAATCCATCATAGATCGTAGAGCTTATCATCACTAATGGATGGGGATTTAAAAGGCTATCCCAACCTATTGCGGCAGTGCCTCCAGCACCCCACCAGCTCTACCAATCCGTTGGCGTGCAGAAGGGAAAAGATACAGCTGACTTCCCCAGAGCCATTATAGATCTTATGGATAACGCGATATGTACGGCGCTAGAATCACTGGACGGCATTGGTACTTAGTCCTAGATGAGTAGTACCCATGCAATGGAACCTCCACCATATCAACACATACCATGGTTCCATTGCCCACCGCATAGTCATATTCATAATTGTAAAATAATACTTTGCTTTTCAATGCATGAGTGATAAGTATAGTACTTTGCATATAGTTTGATACAAATAATCAAATGACATGAGCAAGCGATGAACTTGCCTTTCTTGACTGCAAGATTATGCAGGCAAAAGCTTCGATACGTGATAACTCCAAATGCTGATATACCATCATCGTCCGGTAAGGACAATGTTTAAAGAACTGGCAAAGATGCTATAATGCATAATATGAGATGCAATCGTCCCGAGCGTAACCTAACCTCGATGATTTAGGATGTATGAGTTGTAAAGATTTCTTTAGGGTTGGTTGCACTTTTATAATGGTTCTGAAACAAGGTTCTTATTAGGATTTGGTTATATTAGCATCATAACCAAGTGATATAAGGCATCATAACAATCATATACATAAGAATAGTGATGGAATAGTACGTAAAGAACAGTTGTCAATTTTAAGTTCTACAGAACATGGTTGATGATTACTTATACTATACTTCAAAAGAATAACTTTTGAAGAACATGTTGTTTAAGAAATAATGAGTATTTCAAAGAAGGATAGGGCTTCTAAGGTTTGATTGACATTTGTACTTCAAAAGAATAACTTTTGAAGAACAGGTTAAAATAACAATATGAACTACTTTAAATAGGAGCTAAGTGCTATTAGGGTTTACTAATAGGATCTGGTTGGTGCTTAAGTAGAAGTGATCTACATGTAGCAAGTATTAGTAGGTTTATTACTATGGTTTCTCCTAAGCATCATATCAAAGGATGGTTATTAAGGTGTTGCTATGAGTTAGGGTTTACTATGACTTCATATTTGCTTTACCAAATAATCTCTAATAGTTTCTAAGCTAAGTGGTTTATCATTTCCTAAGTAAGGTTTAGTTGGATAGGAACATGTGATGTGATTTGCTACACAAAGTTGATACTAGGGTTTATCATTATGGTTCTACTAGGGTTTAATGATTGAGGTTGATCTTAATGGTATGGTATATAGGAGTGGTGATCAATGGTACTAATTCAATTAACAAGTTAGGGTTTCTACCTAGGTGACATTAGTGGATCATATAGGTTTTAATTAAGAATAGGAACATGAAATGATAATCTCATGTGACTTGGTTTTATGCTAGTGGATTCTAAGCATGTATTCAATTGTTGATAATTAGGGTTCTATATGTCAAGTAAATCTCCCATGATCATATGTGACACATATCCGGGGTTTTAGAGTTGGTTCTAAGGTGGAATGATCACATGAAATAATGGGATCCAGTGTCTTACTCAATTTGAAACTAGGGTTTCTAAATCATGGTACAACTCCTAAAAAGGATGGTTGGACATATAGGTGTGGTAACTAATTACTTTGAATCAAAATTAGGAATGGTTTGACATTTTATTACTCTTCACAAGATTTAATAATTAGAGTACTCCTATTTTGGTTTAATTAAGAATCAAGGTTTAATAATTTTTATTAGGGTTTAAAATAATTAACTTGTTAACTAAAGATGTTTAAGTAAATAAGTTTTGATTTACCAAAATAATATTGACTTATAATATTTTCTTGAGTTATTACTATTTAAAGAAAATAGAAAATAGTAATTTGGAGAGTAGGGTTTATGAATTACCACTAATAATTAAGTTAATGCAAATATGGTAAATAAAATGAATCTTAACATTTTACTTAGTTACTGAATAGTTAAAATTTAATTTTTTAAACTTAACTATTTATTGAATTCAATTTGTATTTCAAATATATGAAATAGCATAATTAATAAGGTTAAAAAATAAGTGAATTTTGATTTTGACACACATTTTTGTTTTATATTTTATTTGAATAGAGTTTATTTTATTGAGCATTTTGACATATTATTCATAATTTTCTGAGTTGAAATGAAATTTCTATGATTTTGCAAAGTTTCAGCTATTTACTGGAATTTGAAATTAAAGGAAAATACTAGATACCGGTTCATTTCTACTCCTAGACACTGACGAGTGGGACCCATGGACACGTAGACTGCCACGCAGGCAAAGACCGGTCAAAACGGACTGAGGTCGTTGACCTCCCCGACGTTTAAACGCCGGCGGCCAGAGCACGGTGGCGCCGCCGCTAAAAGGCCTCCCTAGATGCGTGGTTGGTACTAAACGAACGGGAAGAAGACAAGGAACACGATGGTGGTGATGGTTTGTCGAATAGTTCATCGGAGCTTCGCCGGCAGTCATGTCCGCGGCGGAGCTACTCCGGCCAATATATGAACTAATGCTAGGATGATCTTTAGGAAGCAAGAAATGGCTCAATCGACGCGCCTGCTCACCTTGATGCTTCCCAGATGCTCGGCGGAGCCTGCCGGAGACAAGGACGACGACAATCTTCAATGTTCCGCGGGATGCCGATCAAAGGGAACGGTCGATTGGCTGCGATTGAGACCTCTCTCCTCGATTCCTTCCACGAGGATGCTCCCTGAGACATGGCGCTTCTCCTCGACTACACGGTGGACTCCGGGGTGGCTTCTATCGACGACTAGCCGGAGAACTGGCCGGCCATGGGGGTGGTTCCAGTGGGAGATAGAGAGCGATTGAGAGAGAATGGATGGGCGACGAAGAACAAGGATTATACGGTGATGATCTCCAACTATTTATAGGCCGAGGGGAGCTCTGAGACCTCGACACGACGACGGCGATGGTCGGGAGGTGGCGGTCTCTAGAAGGTGGTCTGGCGAAGATCTTTTCTCTCCCGCGAATAGACTCGGACGCGAAACGATTAGGGTGACGTTCTGGAACCTTCTGCGACGTCCGGGCATCCTTATCGTCGACGAGAGCGGTGTCTACTGGCGATGTCGCGCTGTCGACGCCGAAGAAGAAGACGATGACGAAGTCCCTCCATTGCACGATTTTTAAAGCAATTGTATCGGTAAGTGGCTTTGGGCTGGCCGCGTCTGGGCTGCGTTGGCCTGCTTTGGCTGGTGCGGATCTGGGCTGCGACGTGGTGGTAATGGGCTGCCACCAGGGTAAGTTTCCCTCCACTTCTTATTTCAAATTTTTATTTCTGTTTTTATTTTCTGTTTTGAATTTTGTTATTTGAATTCAATTCTGATTTCTATTTTGTTTTGTAGGTTCTAACTTATTTGAATATCATAACAATTTGATAATGATACTCATTGTCTTGTTTTGTTTTTAAACAACCATTTATAATTGATTAATTTTGGTTCTTATTAGGTACAAGTTAAGATTCAAATAGATATTATTTTAGGGTTCATCTCAATTGCTTTTAAATTTAGAAATCAAATCTGTTTAAATGCTTTAAAATTTTAGAACATGTGCGTGGTGAATAAATTATATTTTTCTATTGCTTAACCATAGTGATTGCTCACATATAGTTGAATTATGGATAGGGTTTAACAAATGGTAACTGTATTGGATTGGTTCATGATTTTATGTGTATGATTGTTTCTAAGGTTTGAGAAAATGGTTGATTAAACTCTATAATTACTAATCTTGCTTAGCAACTTCTAGGTTGGATTATACTTGTGATCCAGGATACACAAGTTAGGCATATCATTTTATGTGGAGTGGATCCTATGTGGAAGGTTTAGGGTTTTGGTGATGCTTCATTATTTGAAGTAACAATAGGCATGAGGCATGGCAGGGTTCTTTTCATGATCCCATTTGATACTTGGATTCAAATGTGGTCTAGGGTTTTATTTGGGATTACCCATGTAATACACAAGCTAGAATTGGGTATAAGCATAAGCTTTGATTATGTTTTATTGGCTAGCTAGGGTGACTCCTCCACACAAGGCATGAGGATTGGTCTGGGGTTAACTACTAGTGATATACTTATTATTTTGTGTGATAGATGAGATCTAGTAATCATATGGTTTAACTTATTATCTAGGTCTACAAGATATGATCATGCATTATACAAGATCCACTCATTCCTCACTAATCCTTCTTTAATATTTATCTCATCACACTCATCCAAGATTCTTAGGGTTTGTAATTAATACCAAGTTGTGATGATTATGGAATTGGTTTGCTAAGGTATTGTTATTGAAATAGGGTTCTCACCTCCAAGATCAAATATTGACTTGAATAACTAGGTTTAGTACTTCTCTAATATGCTTGTATGAACATGTCTATGGTTAGTATTATAACTTCTCTCACTTATCAATGTCTTGGAATATCCTAAGGTCCTACTCAAGATATGATGATATGATCCTCTAAATATATGGTTTCCCTAGGAATTCTACCTTGGTATCTTTTGTAGCTTGTTCTTCAGGAAATCTGATAAACCTGCATCTTGTGGTATGCCTCCACCTCCTAGCTTCTTCATCTTGATCCTAGCTAATTCACATGGAGTGGCTCTATGTGTTCTCTTCCTTGTGTCATGCTACAAGGTGATGAAATGGATGAAGGGTGTGGCTCTATTTATAGGCTTGGGCAAGCTCTAGTATCATGACACATAGGTGGTGACTCTTGTGTTGGTTTGATGAGTAAGGTGCTTGGTTGTCATGCCCTTATCCATAGAAATCCTTTGAGCATGAGGTGGCAAAGCTTGGAAAGCAAGTCATGTAGATATTTTCATCCCACATGGCATAGAGATTATCCTCTCATATGATTTATTTCTGGATAGCCAAGTGGCATTTGCTACTAAATATCATGTGGATGGTTTTATTAATGTGGATGAGTCATCATACCATCTTTGATTGGATTTACACTATAATATTGGTAAAAAGGTTAAGGTTGAGGGTTATTTCTCAAACTTGGATTGTTGTTGTTTGATTTCACCAAGGCATGATCATATGAGTTTCAAAATACTCATAGTTAGTTTTATTCAAATAGTTTGAACTATAATTCGTAATGTAAATGGATTTAGTTTTATGATATTCCATATACTTAATAAGTTATGATTTAAATAAGAATGTGTGGCTTTTATGCACTTTAGACCCTGTGGTTTACCTTATTTATAAGTGAATTAAATTACACACAAAGGTAGTTGCTAACTTTTAAGTGTTAATAAGTTAGAGTTTGATTCTTAAAGAATGTGTTGTTGTAAATCTAATTCCATTTGATCTAATCCATAGATCAAATCATCTCTACCCAAAACAAGGTTTAGCAAAGATCACAGTGAAGTTTATAGCGCTTGACTTGATGATCTACTTCAATTCCAACAAGTCAAGTGAAACTTCAGTGACTGTGGTAAGTTTTATTTGAAAGCGCTAAAATTCCCCGGATTTTCTATGCATGAATGCAATGCACACTTTGGTGTTCTCTCATTTTATTGCCTCTAAACCTGGGATATTACAGGCTCCCAACCATATTCTAACTTCCTAGGAATAGAAGTTTCAAGTTTTAGTTTCTCCTCTCTAGCTTTTATGAGAGCATTTGTAATATTTTTTGTAAAGGCCAAATTTATAGCACTAGCATTGGGACTTTTAGCAAGTTTTCATAAGAACTTTATAACTTCAGAGATGTGACAATCATCAAAATCCAATCCATTATGGTCTACAGCAATGGGATCATTGTCCCCAATATTTTGAAAAATTTCAGCAGTTTTATCACAAGCAGTTTCAGGCAATTTTGCACGCTTTTCACTAGGAGTAGAAACATTGCCAACACCAATTATTTTACCATTGATAGTAGGGGGTGTAGCAACATGTGAAGCATTAACATTACTAGTGGTGGTAATAGTCCAAACTTTAGCTACATTATTCTCTTTAGCAAGTTTTTCGTTTTCTTCTCTTTCCCACCTAGCATGCAATTCAGCCATCAATCTAATATTCTCATTAATTCGAACTTGGATGGCGTTTGTTGTAGTAACAATTTTATTATCAATATCCTCAGGTTTAGCAGCCATTTTATTAATTAAAGAAGATTGTGACGCAGACATGTATGAGATTCGGTTTTCAGCATTTGAAAGCTTAGTTTGCAAACCAGAAATCTCCATATTTAAATTTTCAAGCCGATTTCCTATATTTTTCAACAAGGCAGATTGTTCATTCATAGTTTTAGTAAACAATTGATTTTGCTCATATTGTGATTGCATAAAGCTCTTGGTAGCTCTTTCAATTTCTAACATCTTTTCCTCATTAGGCGAAACAAATCTACCATAAGAATTACCATAACTATTACCATTACCAGAAGGATATGGCCTATAGTTGTTACCAGAATTATTCCTATAAGCATTGTTGTTGAAATTATTACTTTTCATGAAGTTCACATCAACATGTTCTTCTTGGGCAACCAATGAAGCTAAAGGAACATTATTAGGATCAACATTAGATCTACCATTCACAAGCATAGACATAATAGCATCAATCTTATCACTCAAGGAGGAGGTTTCTTCAACAGAATTTACCTTCTTACCTTGTGGAGCTCTTTCCGTGTGCCATTCAAATTAATTTGTCATCATATCATCAAGAAGATTTGTTGCCGCCCCCAAAGTAATGGACATAAAGGTACCTCCAGCAGCTGAATCCAATAGGTTCCGCGAAGAAAAAATCAATCCTGCATAGAAGGTTTGGATGATCATCCAAGTAGTTAGTCCATGGGTAGGGCAATTCTTCACCAAAGATTTCATTCTCTCCCATGCTTGAGCAACATGTTCATTATCTAATTGCTTAAAATTCATTATGCTACTTCTCAAAGATATAATTTTAGCGGGAGGATAATATCTACCAATAAAAGCATCCTTACATTTAGTCCATGAATCAATACTATTTCTAGGCAGAGATAGCAACCAATCTTTAGCTCTTCCTCTTAAGGAGAAAGGGAACAATTTTAATTTTATAATGTCACCATCTACATCCTTATACTTTTGCATTTCACATAGTTCAACAAAATTATTAAGATGGGCAGCAGCATCATCAGAACTAACACCAGAAAATTGCTCTCTCATAACGAGATTTAGTAAAGCAGGTTTAATTTCAAAGAATTCTGCTGTAGTAGCAGGTGGAGCAATAGGTGTGCATAGGAAATCATTATTATTTATGCTAGTGAAGTCACACAACTTAGTATTCTCAATAGTACCCATTTTAGCAGTAGTAAATAAAGCAAACTAAATAAAGTAAATGCAAGTAACTAATTTTTTTGTGTTTTTAATATAGAGAACAAGACAGTAAATATAGTAAAACTAGCAACTAATTTTTTTGTATTTTTGATATAAGAGAAAACAAAGCAGTAAATAAAGTAAAACAAAGCAAGACAAAAACAAAGTAAAGAGATTGGATGTGGGAGACTCACCTTGCAGCGTGTCTTGATCTCCCCGGCAACGGCGCCAGAAATTTACTTGCTGCGTGTAGTTGACACGTCCGTTGGGAATCCCAAGAGGAAGGTGTGATGCGCACAACAGTAGGTTTCCCTCAGTAAGAAACCAAGGTTATCGAACCAATAGGAGTCAAGGAACACGTGAAGGTTGTTGGTGGCGGAGTGTAGTGCGGTGCAACACCAGGGATTTCGGCGCCAACGTGGAACCTGCACAACACAATCAAAGTACTTTGCCCCAACGTAACAGTGAGGTTGTCAATCTCACCGGCTTGCTGTAAACGAAGGATTAGATGTATAGTGTGGATGATGATGATTGTTTGCGAAGAACAGTAAAGAACAATTGCAGTAGATTGTATTTCAGATGTAAAGAATTGGACCGGGGTCCACAGTTCACTAGTTGTGTCTCTCCCATAAGATAAACAGATGTTGGGTGAACAAATGACAGTTAGGCAATTGACATATAAAGAAGGCATAACAATGCACATACTTATATCATGATGAGTACTATGAGATTTAATCAGGGCATTACGACAAAGTACATAGACCGCTATCCAGCATGCATCTATGCCTAAAAAGTCCACCTTCGGGTTATCATCCGAACCCCTCCAGTATTAAGTTGCAAACAACGAGACAATTGCATTAAGTATGGTGCGTAATGTAATCAACACAAATATCCTTAGACAAAGCATCGATGTTTTATCCCTAGTGGCAACAGCACATCCACAACCTTAGAACTTTCCGTCACTCGTCCCGAGATTCAATGGAGGCATGAACCCACTATCGAGCATAAATACTCCCTCTTGGAGTCACAAGTATGAACTTGGCCAGAGCCTCTACTAGCAACGGAGAGCATGCAAGAACATAAACAACATATACGATAGATTGGTAATCAACTTGACATAGTATTCAATATTCATCGGATCCCAACAAACACAACATGTAGGATTACAAATAGATGATCTTGATCATGATAGACAGCTCACAAGATCTAACATGATAGCACAATGAGGAGAAGACAACCATCTAGCTACTGCTATGGACCCATAGTCCAGGGGTGGACTACTCACACATCGATCCGGAGGCAATCATGGCGATGAAGAGACCTCCGGGAGATGATTCCCCTCTCCGGCAGGGTGCCGGAGGCGATCTCCTGAATCCCCCGAGATGGGATTGACGGCGGCGGCGTCTCTGGAAGGTTTTTCGTATCGTGGCTCTCGGTACTGGGGGTTTCACGACGAAGGCTTTAAGTAGGCAGAAGGGCAGGCCAGGAGGCATCACGGGGGCCCCACACGCTAGGGCCGCGCCGTCCTAGTGTGGCGGCACCCCGTGGCCCCACTTCGTATCTCCATCGGTCTTCTGGAAGCTTCGTGGAAAAATAGGCCCCTGGGCGTTGATTTCGTCCAATTCCGAGAATATTTCCTTACTAGGATTTCTGAAACCAAAAACAGCAGCAAACAACAACTGGCTCTTTGGCATCTCGTCAATAGGTTAGTGCCGGAAAATGCATAAATATGACATATAATGTGTATAAAACATGTGAGTATCATCAATAAAGTAGCATGGAACATAAGAAATTATAGATACGTTTGGGACGTATCAATAATCCCGGTCTGTTTCATGCTGACGATGCACGCACAAGGCGAGCTGCTGAGGCCTGTTCGATCTCCGGCAGGTACTGCTGAAGTTGCTCAAAAAAGCTTCCTCAAAGTCCAGCCAGCCGTTTATGCTTCCTGCCGGCAAGTTGTTTAGCCAGATACGTGCCAGCCCCACCAGGAAAGATGGTATGATTCTCACGGCCCAACGCCGGTTTCCTCCACCGGTAACGGTTCCTCCGCCACCAGCGACATAAACTGCGGTCACGTAATCCGCAAGCCAATCTTCCGGCTTAGTGGTGCCATCGTAGGTTTTTGTGTCACGGGGCAACGTGAAGTTGCGAACCGGTGGTTCCTCTTTCATGATCCGTGGTCCAAAGCACTTGGGACCCGGAGGACCTTCTGCCTCGACCATTTCAGATAAGTACATCCTATCCAGCCTGTGCCTCGCATCCTGGTCTGGTAGACATCTTTCTCCTAACCGTGTCCCTAAAGGGTTTCGGTAGGCTGCAACTCTTTCAACTCCTGAATCAGCTTCATCTTAACGTTCCGGTACCGCGGCCCTTGCCTGCCGGTACCTTGGTGGAGGCATTTCCTCATACGCTCCTCTTGGCGCACGATAATTTTGCCCGCTTTCTTCTCTAGCGGCATAGTCATTTCCGGCATAGCCTTTTCCGGCATAACCGCGTGCTGCCCCTTGGCTTTTTCAACCGGCCTCGTGTCGCCCGGCTTGTTGCTTTCCGGCAAGTACCGGATCGTACACAGTCATTTGCTGTGCATTCACTACTTTTTCTTTTCTTCTGTCCGGATGGGGGGACGATGCCTGCCAATGGGACTTGCTTCCGGCATTCTTTGTAGAACGCACAGATTTTGAAGCCGCAGCCTTGTTTACCTTAGCAAGCTGCTCAGCATTTTGTGCCTCTATCATGTCAAGCAACTCCCTAACGCGATCCTGTTGTTTAGCCAAAGCATCTCCGGAAAGCGATTCACACAGCTCTACTGCAGCCCTAGCAGCTTTTATGGTTTTATCCGGACTACTGTACTTAGGTTTCTCTACCATGCTCAAAGATACAGAGGTACTCTTTCCGACAAGAATCTCCTTACGCAGATCATGATCTAGGTTGCGAGCTCTAAGCTGGTTTTCCGGTATCCTGGCAGCCTGGGCGCTAACAGAAGCAAAGCCATGGGCAGCGTTATACTCACGTAGGGTTAGGTTCAGCTCGCGCTGCGCCCGGATGATGTCGGCGCCTGCGGAGAGCAGCTTCTGTTGTTGTGCCTCCAGCTCCGCCTGAGCCACTGCCGGATCGATGTTCTGCGCCAGGGGCGTCGCCAGCACGTTCATGGCCGCTTGGAGAGGAGTCTCCGGTGGCGCTGTGGGCGCACCCGCAACCACCTGGTCGCGCTCGGTCGGCGGCTTGGCCGGATGCGTGGACTTCGTCGGTCCTGCGCCTTCCGCCGCAGCTCCTTTGCCGACGTCGCCTGCACCAACCACCAGCACCTCGACGCTGCCGGGTCCGGAGCCACCAGCACCGGCGAGAGGAACTTGCGCTCGGGGACGGTGCCGTAGTAGACGCGGAGGCTCCCGAACTCGATGACGCGGCCGTTCTTGGGGAACTTACCTCCGTTGGCGAAGCAGCCCGTGTTGTCGTTGATGAAGTCCATGGAGAGGACGCGTTCGACGAGCGCGGTGACGACACGCTCGCCGTCGATGGTGAGGAGGCCCGCCCGAATATGAACTCCAGCAAGCGCAGCTGCTGGCCCCATGGTCTGCGCCAACTGTCGTCGTGGTGAACAGACAGATGCCATGGGATGGCTTAAGTTGGGGCCGAATGTGCGCTAGAGGATTCGGGTGAGGGTTTTGGTATGGATGAAGAGGTTTCCGGATGGATTCCTCAAGAACTTGGCCTTGGCCAGAGGTAGAAGAAGAAGAACACAAGAGCTATTCCTCCTCAGATCTTTCTATTCCTTGATCATAAGAAGTTACAGGTTTCTGGATACAACATAACACCTACCCGCGTATGGGTGTACCCCCTCTCCTTATATAGGGGAGAGGGTGGCTTACAGGGGAAGAAACCCTAATGGCATCTTTGACTAGACAAACTACTTTACAAAGCTTCTTTAGCTACCGGCGTCACCGGTATCTTTAATCAGGGAGGCTGACGTCCTCCGGTACATTTTACGTCATCATTTGCTTTAGCTCCAAAGCTTCGATTAAAGCTGAAGTGCTTCGCTCATCTTTGTCCTCTAGCTCCTGAGAGAATCTTTGACCAGTCTTACCGACGTGCTACAGTGTAGCCTGTACCGGTAATCCGGTACCTTCTTTGCTCTTTCCGGTATACCCCTCCTGGGATACCGGTATAGACTTACTTAGCCAAGAGCCTAGTTGCTCATTCCGGAACGATCTTTAAACCGGTATCTTGATGGTTCAAACCATCCGGTTTGGCACGCCTTTGGCATACCGGGGATCATCCCCCCAACAGTTACATCGTTCAAAGCATCTGTCAAAACAGATGGAGGTGGATCACTATCCCAAATACAAAAATTATTAGAATCAAAACTTAATCTAGCTTGATTATGCGCCGTCTTATTTGCTTCTCTGCTTCTCTGGGACAATGTGAAAAGAGATTCTTCCAATTCTTTGAGCAATCTGAAAACAATCTGCCAGAATTGCTGAATAAGGACTCCAAAGCTCAATTTCTCCATTGCAAGAGAATTGCTGAATAAGGACTCCAAAGCTCAATTTCTCCATTGCAAGCTGTAATCAATTCCAAACTATCAGATTCCACCTCTACACGAGAGCATCCAATATTTTCCAGTAGCAACATGCCATTCTTCAAAACCATAGCTTCGGCAGAGGCTAGACTTAATATGTTTAGCAATGGCCAAGTCCCGCCACCAATAACCTCACCATGATCATTCCTTATAATATCTGCCGTAGAACCCGACCCATTAGGGAAAAAGCATGCATCTATGTTCAGCTTGTAATGGCGAGCCGGGGGTTTACTCCAGGTTATCACCTTTGGCGTTGTTTCCTGACAAATAAAAATTCATAGTTAAAGCTTTAGGGCTCCTTTGATTTGAAGGATAGGAAAAACATAGGAATAGGAAAGATATAGGATTGGAATGGCATGTCTACTTGAATCCTATAGGAAGATGAAGTTTGTTTGATTGTAGCAAAGGAATTTTTTCCATGAGGTATGAGCTAATGTTTTTTTCCTATAGGAATTACACTACAAGATTCCTATAGGAATTTTTCCTATAGGCTATGTTCCTATGAATCAAACAACATGTATAGGAAATTTTCCCATAGGAACCAAATCCTACACAATTCCTATGCAAATCCTTTGAATCAAAGGAGCCCTTAATGGAAAACGCTGAACTAATTGGTGAAGCAACCTTTTCTCCTTTCACTCCTTGACACTTCGAAATATTGATTCACCTAACAGGAGCAATTGCTCCTATGAGGCAAGTGAATATCCTGCTATTTAGGACTATTCTTGTACTCTCACATTTTTCTACTAGTTCTTTCTCTATTTCCCTAAAAAAAAAAATTGTCGATGGCAGGGAGGAGTACGGAGGAGGCGCCGGCGACGGTGAGCGGCTACGAGCTGCGGGAGCGCCTGGGCGGGAGGCCCCCGTTCACGTCCGTGTGGCGCGCGGTCCTGCTGTCGACCGGCGCCCCCGCGGCGGTGAAGCAGGTGCGGCTCGCCGGTCTCCCCGGCCGCCTCCGGGACAGCCTCGACTGCGAGCTCCGCTTCCTCGCTGCCGTCAGCCACCCCAACATCGTCCGCCTCCTCGAAGTCATCCAGGTACAGCCTTCCCTTGCCCCTAATTATGTCATCTGTCTTCTCCTACCAATCGGATTGGTGTTCATTTTGTCTCAGACCCAGGGTTGCCTCTACCTCGTCATGGAACTGTGCGAGGGAGGAGACCTGGCGAGCTACATCGAGCGGAGCGGCAGGGTGGAGGAGCGCGTGGCCAGAAATTTCATGAGACAAATCGGTAAATTGATTGACCCATCAGCCATTCCCAATTGTTTCGATTGCACACATGCAAGCTTGTGGTAATACAAGATGTGATGTGAAAGAAAATGAGCTTGCCCCTTGTGGCTGGCAGGATCTGGTTTGCAAGTGCTCCGCAGGCACCATGTCGTCCACCGGGACTTGAAACCTGAGGTCCAGGGACTGAAATCACTCTTAATTTATTTGTGTGTATAATGTTTGATAACTAGGTTCAACCATCTTTTTTGAACTGATGGAAGCGTTGAATGTTGCAGAATATCCTACTCTCTTGTCCTGGCAGCGATGCGATACTCAAGATATCTGATTTCGGCCTCTCCAGGTACCTTCTAAAATGTACAACTCCTGGATTGATTGTACTCATCTTAGTCAAATAGGAATGCAAGCAGAAGTTGCTATTCTTTCAGTTAACTGTGAGATCATTCGACAGTCTTTCAACTTCTGTTAGCTACTGAGCCACATAAAAGTAGCGGCCAGAAAACAAGTCATGATGCTAAACTTGATGTATTGGTTGTAATCTGATAAGTTAGGCTCGTTAGGCATCGTGTTTTTGGACAAACAGAGATCAATGTCACATCTGTTGCTGCTTGTTAGGGTTCTTCATCCTGGGGAATATGCAGACACAGCATGTGGCACTCGTTTGTACATGGCACCAGAAGTCATGCTGTTTCAGAAGTATGATGACAAGGTATGCTGTATGTTTCACATGCCCGACATTTTTGGCCAACACGAATAGGAGAAATCTGAAAATATCTGTGCAGGTAGACTTGTGGAGTATCGGTGCGATCCTCTTCGAGCTCTTGAATGGTTACCCGCCGTTCCATGGTAGAAGCAATGTGCAGGTACTAGGGTTTAGGTCTATCAGAAATTTAGATTTCGCAGCGGTCCTTGGCTCAAATATTTCGTTCTTTAGTTGCTTCAGTGCATAAACAGAACTAGCTCTCTGCCATTCTCGGAACTCGTCACCCCCAGCCTGCATCCTGACTCTATCGACATATGCACCAGACTACTACGCACAAATCCAGGTTTGACACTGGTCATGTTGCCTCTTACTTCACTTAAAAATTGCTGAAACTCTGGATGTTATACATTTCGATGCCCTTTTCAGTTGAGCGGCTGTCCTTGCAAGATTTCATCAACCACGGCTTCCTCAGGCCACAAATGCCACAGTGAAACTAGATATTGGCGCTGAGCAGTATTGTCTGAAGCAGAGGATTCACTGACTTGTTTGTTGTACTGGACTGACTTCAAAGCTTAGGATCAGTTGATTGGTTCTTGACTTGATGTATATAAAAGGTATGGATATCTAGGGAATTTATAAAAGTGAAGACCCGTTTTGACGTACATTATAACTGAAAAAAAAACATTGGATTCTTGAACCAGTCCACAATACAAAATGGTAATAAGTATAGGTTTTACAGTCATGTATTTTTTCTGGTGCTACTACTTCGTCTGTTCTGGTTTGCAAGCAGTGTTGTGGCTGACATTGTTTGTGGCATGCTTTACTTAATTCCGCTCATATACAACTGATGGCTTCTACATATACAAATGAAAGAAAACACTTGTACCTTACATACATGATGAAAATAAAATACTCTCTTCCCTGACTAGCTTGTTTTCTCAGTCAAGCAGGCCTGTCGAGGTAAATACACCTGAGTACTTGATGCCATTGAAACAACTGAAATATGCAGGTTAGAAATCTTTTTGAAAAGGAAAAAAAAGGCAGAGACAGAGAGCACCCATGTATCTTGGTGCACCTCACCTTCCATTTGATCTGGTTATAGTAGTGAAAGACGGAATGAATATGATGAATCGTTCAAGGAAGTGCTACAAGAATAAAAGAGGAGTAAAGACAGCAAGAATGCCTATATTTTTTTTTCGGAAAAAGGAACCCCACAGGGGATCCCCAGTTTCATTAGAAACTGAGAGTCACTCAGAACATTACATGGTTCAAGGAACTAACTCAACATGAAAACCAGGACAAACGTGCTATCTATCCAACTTGAAACTAAAGAGAGGCCAGAAGGAAAGCCTAACCATCCAAGCAACAAACCACAGGCTAGGTATTTGAACCAAAATTACAAGTTTTCAGGCTACACCCCACTACAGAGAAAGATAGCTAAGACAAACGATGACAGATGACGATGTTACAGATTTGAGGTTTTGCAGAAACCAAATTAGGTGCTAATCCTCCTCTCCTCACAGGATTCAATCTGTGATTCTGCCCGAAGACCTCTTGCGCCACTTGCGCCATCTTTCGGCCCCATGTAGCAGTAACTTTTGCAGCCTGTGGCTTGTGTCCAACCCAACTGTCTTCCTAGAAAAGGGTTTTTCTGCCATCTCCAAGAACGCTCTTACATGAGCTATAAAAATGTCTTTCATCCCCAAGAATGCCTATATGGTATCAGACAATTTGTGTAGCAAACTGCGAAAAACCTAGCGAGTTCGAAATTATCTCATACCTTTAAAAACTAAATATGCCGTCAATTTCAAAGTTTCCATATGAACACATAAATGACTTTGAGCCAAATTTAAATTGAACCTTGAAAGCCACACTTCCACTACTTCAAAATTTACAGAAAAAACACCAAGAGAATCTGCCTAATACATTGGCTCAATCTTTAGCAGAGAAAACCTTGAAATAACAGTCACTTGAATTCAATCAAAATTTACCCTGAAAACTTACATGTGTTACATGTGGCACAGTTAAGGTTCTTTTTTCTGCCCTTTCCTCACTGACATGTGGTCCGTCGCCCCACTACTCAGCATCTCTCTCCCACGGCCGACGCCACTCCTGGCACGCACCGGACGCGCTCGCGGCCGGCTGGCGCCGCCGCGCATGCCTCCATGCTGATCTTGCCGCGGTATCGTATCGCCCCAGCCAGACCCCTCCCGGCAGTGGCACTCCCACCCTCACCGCGAATCCAATGGAGCGGCGGAAGATGCTCGCGGACCTCCTCCGGGCGAGCGCGAGGAGCGCGGCCATCCGCGGCGGCGTGCAGCTCCACGGCGCGCTGCTCAAGCTCGGCTTCGGCTCGGACACCATGCTGAGCAACAACCTGGTCGACATGTACGCCAAGTGCGGTAAGCTCGACATGGCCCGCGAGGTGTTCGACCGCATGCCCGAGAGGAACGTGGTGTCGTGGACGGCCCTCATGGTGGGCTTCCTGCAGCAGGGGGGCGCCAGGGAGTGCCTCCGGCTGTTCGGGGCGATGTGGCGCCTCTCGGAGGCCGCGCCAAACGAGTTCACGCTCTCGGCGACCTTGAAGGCGTGCGGCGTGGTCGGTGACACCGGCGCCGGCGTTTGCGTGCACGGAGGATGCGTCGGGATGGGGTTCGAGGGGCACGGCGTCATCGCCAACTCGCTGGTGCTTCTGTACTCCAAGGGCGGAAGGGTCAGTGACGCGCGGCGGGTGTTTGATGGTGCGCCGTTCAGGAACCTCGTGGCCTGGAACGCCATGATCTCCGGATACGCGCACGCCGGGCATGGCAGGGACGCGTTGCTCGTCTTCCGGGAGATGCAGCGACGGCGAGACGAGGAAGGTGGTCAGCCCGATGAGTTCACCTTTGCCAGCTTGCTGAAAGCTTGCAGCACCCTTGGCGCGGCTCGCGAGGGTGCGCAGGTTCATGCGGCGATGGCGATCCGAGGGGTCTCCACAGCGTCCAACGCCATCCTTGCTGGCGCACTCCTGGATGTGTACGTCAAATGCCGGTACCTGCCTGCGGCGATGCAGATGTTGATCGACTGGGAAAGAAGAATGCCATCCAGTGGACGACGGTGATCATCGGGCATGCGCAGGAGGGGCAGGTGAAGGAAGCGTTGGAGCTGTTCGGCAGGTTCTGGAGCTCCGGCGTCCGAGCCGATGGGCATATCATGTCCAGTGTCGTTGGCGTATTTGCAGATTTTGCTCTCGTGGAGCAAGGGAGGCAAGTGCACTGCTACACGGTCAAGGATCCGACCGGTCGGGATGTGTCGGTGGCTAACTCCCCGGTCGACATGTACCTCAAGTGCGGGCTGAGCGACGAGGCAGAGCGGCGGTTCAGGGAGACGGTAGCAAGGAATGTTGTCTCATGGACCACAATGATCAATGGCCCCGGGAAGCATGGCCATGGCCGTGAAGCCATCGACATGTTTGAGGAAATGAGAGCTGAAGGCATCGAGCCCGACGAGGTGGCCTATCTCGCCCTCCTGTCCGCGTGCAGCCACTCTGGCCTTGTTGAAGAATGCCGCCAGTACTTCTCGATAATCCGTCAAGACCGGCGAGCCGAGATCGAGAGCGAGAACACTACGCGTGCATGGTCGATCCGCTTGGCCGTGCCGGCACTACAAGAAATCTGCCATAATATGACGTTTTTTTATGATCGGAAATCAAAATGTCATAGCTTTATGACGTTCCTAGCTTTGACCGTCCTTGGCCACTCGAGGGGGGCAAAACCCTAGAAAATCGTGACGTTATTGGGCAAAAACGTCATTGGCAATTTAGGTCAAAACGTCATTAGCAAAATTAAGTGGCCTACGAACGTTTTTCCACTGCCGATTGCGACAAATCAACAACGTCATTAGCATGCCAAAAAAATTAGCCAATCAGAAGACAGGAAACAACCTACCAAGGATCAGCCCAAGACTTGGATCTCAACCGTCCGAAGCATCCAACGCACCAAACAGAACCGAAATTGCCACCCGGGATTTTCCCATTCGCGCCGAAAACTTTTGGGCCACACGCGCCGAAAACTTTTGGACCGACCCAACAAAGTCGACCGACCCGCGCCGGCCAGACCACTCCAAACCCTAGATCCCGGCCAGACCTCATGTCCATGTTCCTTCCGCCGCCGCTGCTCTCCGGCCTAGATCCCGGCCAACTCCTCCTCGCCCTCGTCGCCACCATCCCAAACCCTAGCCCGCCGCGGCGCTCCCCTTCCCCATCCACCGAAACCCTAGATCCCCCTTCCCCATGGCCTCCGCCGTGTTTGTTTATGCTCCGGGCTGGGCATATCCCTTCGCCGCCGCTGCCGCGTCCACCATTCTTTCCACCGCCGTCGGGTTGAGTTGTTATGTGCCGACGAGACACATAGATTGTTCAGTTGCTGCTAACCCCCACCCAGCCTTTACCCCCAACCAAGCGATCAACGAATCGGAGACAAAACTTTCCGATTAGTTTTGGTGGCGTCGCTCTCAAGTGTTTGACGCTCGCTAATCGCTATGATGGTGATGATCAGATCCGCGGAGGAGGCTCGCGCCAGCGCCGAGCAGCAGCAGAAGCAGCAGCAGCCGGCGGCGGTGGTGGTCAAGGCCGAGAATCAGCCGCAGCAGCAGCCGCCGGCCAGGCCGCATCGTGCTACAGAAAAGGAGAAGGGAAAGGCGCCGGCCGCCCCCGAGTCGCCCAGGCAGCAGCAGAAGCCGCAGGCTCAGCAGCAGCCGACGGAGCTGCAGAAGCTGGTGGCGGCGGCTCGGCCGGAGCTGCCGCGGATCCAGACGCAGCTGTCTCGCAAGGAGAAGGAGGAGGACTTCCTGGCCATGAAGGGCACCAAGCTGCCCGTGCGCCCCAAGGCCGTCGAGAAGAATGTCAGCGTATGGAATCAGTCACTGTCACTGAAATACTCGCCCCATTTTTCTTTCTTGCATTATTAGTTGATATGAAACTGACATGATTTGCTTGTGCGTGTGTGTTTGTGCAGATGATCTATCCAGGGCAGTGGCTGTCGGAGGTGTCCAGGACCAGGTACATGGTGCGCGAGAAGAAGTCCCGGAAGGTAACGCCATACCCTCCTCCCTTTTAAGCTGCACTTAAACATTATTATTTACCTCATTCGCCTAGCAGTTTAGATGATTGTGCATATTTTGGCTAGGAATTGTTGATAGGCTGAAACTGAACTAAAATTGACACCGCAGAAGTTTGTTATGATGAATTGATGACAGACAGGTTCCTAGAATACTTTATGTACGGGATTTTATTCTGTGAAACTGCATGTCTTATTATGTCGTGAAATAGGTGCAGGCTCAAGTAGAATGTTAGAAACAACTTTTTTTATAATCTTGAAGAAGACACACAGTAAGCAATATTAAATAACTACTATACTTTTGTTTGGCATTCTTTAGCATGACAAGATTCGAATTGTGCTACCATTCGCCTAAACAAACTTCACTATTATAGTGATGAGTGTGGTGTACATTTCTTGAAATAAAGTTATAATAAGTTTTTTCTAGCATCTACTCACGAACTGCATAGATAGTTTTCGGTTATCTACTAATTTTGCCTCGCATACATGGAGCGCGATTTTGCAGAGTTGCGAGTGGCCCTGTTTCCCTGTGCATAAGGGCAGTTTTTGCAATTAGATTTAGCATTTTTGCTTGGTAAAATCCCCACTCTAATTCCCACATTGACTACTTATTTGTATCTCTTTTCGGGCCAATGAGAACCTGACCAGAAAATAAAACGACAATGCATTGCACCACTGTGCATACATTTTCATCTGTTGACAGTTCACCTCACGGAAAGAAGAAGCAAACCAAGGAATTGTTTCCCCCAAATGAGCCATCGCCTTTGATCAGGTAAAAAGGGAAAAACAACTGCAGAATCAGCTGGATGGTCTATAGTAAAATAGCTATCAATGGTGCTAAGCAATTTCCTTTGCAATAGAAACGGCGTCACCAACTGCCACCTATCCTGAAGACCCACCTATAGAATTTTGTGTTTTGTCTGCTGCCGTAGTCACTGCATCGGCAAAGAAATCCACCTTGAGATTGTCATGTTAGCTATTATGTTAATATGTTATCCACCTTATCTGTCCTTATGCAAAGAACTTCCTGCCAGTCCTATACAAGACTACCGACTCTTGCACTCTGTTAAGTCCCTGTCATGATGCGTCGATGCACTTACGTACTCGTTACGCTCTCCTCGTGATTGCAGCAGCTCACCGTACAAAATAGTGATGTACTTAGCTCTGAATATATCCACACACTACACTTAGCCAAATGCCCACTCTAGCTCGCAACATAAATACCTTTTGTTCTTCGGCTCATGTCTACAAGAAAGGCGCGGCGTGCCGCCGTGCCAGCCCTGCTAGTGGAACCAACTTGACAACTAACTAACCTAAAAGCAAACATTCTGTTACGTATTTCTACACCTAAGGTTCCTTTGCGTGACGAGGAATCATTCCGCAATGCTTGCGAGTGCCCGCCGAATAGACATTGCCGTCTTTATATCTGCTAGATAGTATTGTGAAGAACATAGGACGAGAATACATAGCGCAGTTTAATATGTAGTGTCTGATTGTTAGTGAGGTCTGACATATGATGGGCTTTACCGAATTTGAGAGAAATGTCAAGAATTATATCGTGTACTAATTGTGATCTGATGCATCCGGTGGTACGTGGACCCGGAGGACGGATACTTGGCCGAGCTGGAGAAGCTGCAGGGGCGGACCGATGCGGAGAATACCCGAGCACACGGAGTTTGGTAATGCACTCGTCCGATGCTCCCGGCGCCCCCTTTGTATACTAGGATTGATCCCGTGAGGAGTTTGAAATGCGTCATTTATTGCACATGCTATATCGTATTTTTCCCTTTTACTCGAGTTGAGGAGCCATGTATCTCGTACATTTAAGATTGATATTAACCATGAAGTATCATGATAGTACTGCGAGTTTTATATTCTATATCGGGACAAAATGACTTTCTACTAAAATTATATGTTTATCATCTATATCTTGACATTACTGCAGACACCAAACTACACCATGCCTACCTTTGCTTGCTCGGTTAGTGCTCTTGCTCGTTAATTCATTGCACTTGATGCTGCCGAAGTACTTTGTCCACCGTAACTTAATCCGGAACTTGATGCAAGCTGTTTTCTTTCATCTTTGAGTCGATGTCTTATCGAAGTACTTGTTGTTTCCCCGGCTCGGATTTTGCATTACATTTCTTTCATCTTTGAGTCGATGTCTTATCTTGTTTATGTATCACCAAAGTTAGCTAAAGATAATCTAACTTGAAAATGGGCGAGCAGGTGCATGGTGGCCAGCGACAAGCTCAGTGACCAGGGATGTCGGTCATGCGAGCGGGAGCACGAAGCACCGACATGTGATGATTGGGGTTCACCCAAACCCACGGGTGGATAGTTGGGATACTGCTCGGTGCGATGCTTGCTTGCTCCATGATATGAATATGAATATGAATCTGTTGTCCGTATGATACTTGCTTGGTCTTGCGATGGATGTTTTACGTATGATATGAATATGAATCATGTTGTCGGTGTCTTTCTTGTATATATATCCGATTTCATGTATTCATGTGTTGATGTTTATATATTGTCTAATCTTGTTAATATAAACCTGACCAACCCAAGAATAAATGGATCGTAAAAGGCTAAGGCCCAAATAGAGAAAGGTCTGTAAAAATGATGAGGCCCAAAATAGAAAAAGGGTGCAAAAAGGCTAAGGCCCAAAACAGAAATGGACCAAAACAAAGGCCAATTCTTACGGTAAAAGGCTGGAATTATTGGGCTCGGCCCATGTAGAATACGGAATTGGACCGGGCTGATTTCGAATTAAGACGTTTTGGTTTCGTCATAATTTTGCCACGTAGGACCGCCACGGCTGGACTCGGGGCGAGTGCCCATGACGTTTTGAGAATGTCATGCCGTCAGTGACATTTTAAAACGTCACAAAGCTCTACGACGTTTTCAAGTGGAACGTCTTAGCGATCACTGCTGCGACTCCCGGCTTTCGACGTTTTGAAAAGCGTCACCGTAACGTCACAAGTAGCCATTAGTGACGTTTCAGTGACACCTTATTTTTGTCAACTTATGGCAGATTTCTTGTAGTGTGGAGAGCTTGGCGAGGCCAAGGACCTCATCGCGACAATGCCGATGGCGCCAACCGTTGGTGTGTGGCAAACGCTGCTCGGGGCCTGTAGGGTGCACAAGAACGTCGCCGTGGGCGAGGAGGTGGGCGACACCCTCCTAGCCATGGATGGCGACAACCCGGCAAACTACGTGATGCTCGTCGAACATTTTCGCGGAGGCCGGGGAGTGGCGCGAGTGCCGGCGGGTGCGCGAAACCATGCGGCGCCGGGGCCTCAAGAAGCGGGGCGGGTGCGGCTGGGTGGAGGTCGGCAAAGAGGCACACTTCTTTTATGGTGGCGGCGATGACATGCACCCACGCATCACAGACCTCCGCCTCATGCTTTGCGACGTGGAGAGGAAGATGATGGAACAGCTCGGGTACATCCCTGGTGCCGTCACCGGGGACGGCACGCAGCTGCATGACGTTGACGAGGAGTCGCGCGCCGAGAGCCTGAGGGCGCACCGTGAGAGGCTGGCCGTGGGGCTGTGGCTGCAGATCAAAAATCTGCTCAGCTTTGCTCACATCAAAGTCAAACCCTCTGGGAGGCCCTGGTGGATTCACCCATTTGCAGGACACACGCACTGCCGTCCGAGCCCATTCAGCCACCGCGACTTCCTGATCTTCCGCAGAATCTTCATTCTCATCAGCATCAACCAGGCTTATCGTGCGCTTGTACTTCTTGGTACAGTTCTGGGTGGCGCTGTTCATACGAAGTTAGTCTCTGGACCATGTGCGCCAGCGAATTGTACTCCACTTGGAACGTCAGATCCTTGAATGGCGCTCCGAGTCCTGCCACGGCCAGCTCGACTGCTTCTTTCTCAGATAAATGAACCGAATAACATCGGTTCTTGACAGTTCTGAAACGCTGAATATATTCAGACACCGTCTCTCCCCGCCTTTGCCGAACCTGGGTCAGTTCGGCAATGCCAACTTCAGTGGCTTCTGAATGATATAGTGTGTGAAACTGCTCTTCCAGCTGCTTCCATGATCGAACTGAATTTGGCTGCAGCGAGGTGTACCATCCAAAAGCCGGACCGGTGAGAGATTGCGCAAAGAACCTCACACGTAGCTGATCCGATGCTGAAACCATGCCCAGCTGGGCCAAGTATCGGCTCACGTGTTCAATTGAACTAGAGCCTTCTGATCCACTGAATTTTGTGAAGTCAGGGAGCCGATACTTAGGTGGTAGCGGGATCAGGTCAAACTCATTGGGATACGGCTTGGAATAGCCGATTATTTTCTTCTTCGGCGGGATACCGAACCGGTCTCTCAAGACCGCACCGATCCGATCCACGGCGGAAGCCGTAGCGGTTGAGCTTTCATGGCTTGGTGCGGTGGCATATTTAGTTAGCCACGCACGCTTCTCGGCGTCCGCTCCCAAACTCCCCGCTCGTTCCAGCCCGTCCCTCTCGCCGTAACAATCGCTCCTCGCTCCGGCAATTCCTCCTGCCGAAGTTTGGATTGCTTGTGTCCGAGTTGTTGCGGTCCGGCACGTATGTGCACACGTATCCGTGTGGGATCTCCTTGGGCGGCTCATATAAGAACTGGTAGTCGCCAGGATCACCTCCAACCTTGTAGACGACGTATGCCGGTGAACCTTGTTGCTGTGGAGCTTCCATCGCGTACGGCAATGGTGGCTGGTGTGGAGTTGCATCTCTCCCTGGTGAGTTCCTAGAACAGGTCCTGAGGGGGAGTACTGATGCTTCATGATTTCCTGCACCACATGAAGCGCAACGCGCTCCAAAGTGTTCACCAGGCTCTCAGAATGCCGATGTAGCGAATGGGCCACAACGTAGTTGATTTCCTGTCGCAGGGCTCTGGTACGTTCCTCTGAGGGGAGAGACAGATCCAAACCCTCGAGTACGCCTTGGGGTGTGAATCCTTTGAACCTGATGCCGTGCGACCGGGTCTTCTCAAAGGAGCCGATGAGTTCGGCTTCACAGATGGCCTTCAGCTCATCGTACTTCTTCTTATGCTCGCGAGGAGCTCCTCGTACTTGATCGGTTCTTCTCGCCATCTCGGATGCGGGTGTTGACGTGGATGTTGCGGAAGATGGTCCCACCGGGCGTGCCGGAATGTGTTACCCGCCAAAACCCACCGGCGAGCGGTGGTTAAGCAACACGAAGAGCCGGGAGGCTCCCAAGGCCGCTTAGTGGACCCCGGCACCTCGCGTCGTCCCGCAAGTTTTCCGGCCCACGTCCTGGCGGTTGCTAGGGCGTGCCACCTGACCTAGACCCGATCAGGAAGGTGTTAGATTGCTTCGAGTTTCCTGCATGGTAGACACGTAAACATTAAATACGAGCCCTCTCGGCTCTCAGGTTTCCCTGTGGATCGGCTCAAAGAGCCGATCGCCCCATGGTTCACGTTGGATTTGCAATGACATGGGGATCCTGCTTGATCAAAACAAAGCTAAAACGATCTACGACAGTTTAGGGTTTTCACCGCATAACCGGAACATCCTACGCGTAGTTGGGCCTAGCAGATACGAAAAATGATGAAAACTACCCCTACAAGAGGCCTAAAAACCAACACTAGGTCAATTCCCGGAACATCCCTTGCGAGAACGGTAAACAACACCTAACGCACTACCGGATCGTCCGACCCCAGCATAAGGCCTAATCATGCGGATATTAAACTAATCCTTGCGGAACAAGGAGCAACTATAACGAGATCGGATCTACTAAGTAACGAACAAGCAAGATGCTGCCCTTACACCCCAGATAGGCGTAAGGGCAGCTAGGTGTCGAGGGACGGCATTGCCAAGCAGATATGCATAAGAAAGCATCAATGCAAGCCCCTAAACACCTAAAGATAAGTAGTGCTACTCGCCATCAAAAACGCTTCAGCACGAGTAGCACAAGGTGTAAGGGTACATTGCCCCTATGTGTGGTTTCGGTAATTAATGACAACCCCTATGGACTAATGTTTTCATTGAGTTTATATGAAGGAATATTCCATAGGTACTACTTGCTCTCCATGTGTTGGATTCAAGTATGGATGCCATGAAGATAAAGGTATATCTTGTGTATTGGCATCAAGATCATCGGTATGAAGATATATACATGTGACATGATCAATAAGAAGAAATGAAGATGGAGTTCTTATGTGGAACTCAATATTAGCCATGCTCTATCTTATGTGAGTATGTGAAGATACAAGGTTGAGTTGGGCAAGTTCAAGATGAGCATCTCAAGTGAATCACATACTTGAAGCTTGCCATCCATTTGGTGATAATGGACTAGTGAAGATGTGTATCAATGGAGCTTTCCCATCATAGTGTATGGGGGAGCATTTGTGAGTCTTCACGAAGCAACATTGGTCAAGTGAGGCATTCCGGCTTGAGTGAAGCTTGAAGAGTTATCATCAAGATCAAGCGGGATGCGCAAGGCAAAGGTATGGCCTTGCTAGGTTTTCCTTTTACCGGTCTCAAGGTGGATGTTGGGAGACCGGATTATAGGATAGATAGCCGCACTATCAAGAGGGGCTTTCGGTTGGTTAACTTGATCACATCGTCTTAGGGAGCTCAATCCTTGCATGCGTTGCATATTCTTATTGCTTCTTGGTATTTCTCGGTGTGAGGTTCTTGAGCTTGTTGCTAGCTTTACAACAAGCCCAAGTTCATCGAAAACGGAGTTCACATGCATCTTCTATTGTGTTTTCGAGGTTGGGTGATTTTACCGGTTATTCATGATATAAGGTTCTACCTTTTATATTCATGATAAAATCCCCTCCTACAGATTCTTGGGTTTTCACTTTCTATAAGATAGCATTCGTTGTTATCTTCCAAACAAAATTGGTTTCATGCGATTCGGAGTTCGGGAGCATTTGTTATTAAAGAAAAGGGAAAAGAGAAAAGAAAAGAAAAGAAAAGAAAAAAACTGGGGCGTGGCAGCCGGCCGGCCGCCCGGTCAGCCGGGCCGCGCGCCGGCCCACCCGGTCCCTGACCGGCCTGGTGACCGGTGCCATCCGGGCTGCGGCCAGAGGCCTTTTGGCCCATGACCGGCCTAAGGCCCGGTCCCTGACCGGCCTGGCTGGCGCGTTCCCCGGTCCGACCGGACCCTTAACCGGGCCGCCACCTCGTCCGGCCCGCGCTCCTGTCGCGCGCCTCCGCGCGGCCTGGGCTCCGCGCCGCTCGGCGCTGGTGGGCCGCCGTGGCCCACGCGGCCTGGCGTCTCTCCCCCGCGCGGCCTGTGGCTGTTTGCTGCCCAAGCGCACCACTGCCCAGCCCCGGTCGGTGGGCCGGTCCGACCGGGCAGGCCTCCGGCCTCTCCGGCCCGAGCTCCGGTCAGCCGGCCTGTCGGCCGGCTGGGCTGCCTTTTTAGAGCGTTTTTTTCAGCCCGTTTTCCTTTGTTTATTTCCTGTCTTTTTCCCCAACAGCTCTATTTCTCCCTTTGCTATAAATAGGCTTCTTCCACCTTGAGCCAAACGAGTTCTTCCCCTTTCTTCACCTCCATTGTTGCTCTTGGAAGAACTTGCTCTCCCCTTTGATTCCTCCCATAAATCTTGCTAATCCTTGAGGGATCTAAGAGAGGAGATCTAGATCTACACTTCCACCAAACCGTTTCTTCTCTAAGTGAGGGAATCTCTTGGGATCTAGATCTTGGAGTCTTTTGTTGACTTTCCCCATTGTTCTTCCTCTCCAATCTCATCCTAGCATTTGTTGTTTGGGTGGGATTTGAGAGTTAAGGACTTGAACACCTCTAGTGTTCTTGCTTTGCATCATTGCATAGTGTTGAGCTCTCCACCACGATTAGTTCGAGTGAGAGACCGTGAGCTTGTTACTCTTGGAGGGAAACCTCCTAGTTGGCTTGGCGGTTGGTGCTCCGGTGATCTCTTCAAGAAGATTGTGAAGAGGCCCGGGCTTCTCCTTCGTGGAGCTTGTGAAGTGGTTGTGGAGCTTGCCATCTCCGGAGCGGAGGAAAAGCTAACCATAAGGAAAGGGCCATTATCCTTCGTGGGTGTGGTTCGGAGAATAGGGTGAGCCTTCGTGGCGCGGGGAATCCTTCGTGGGACCTCCACTCCTCCAAACGTGACGTACCTTGTTGCAAAGCAAGGGAACACGGGAATACATCCTCGTCTCCGCGTGCCTCGGTTATTTCTATACCCGAGCTCTCTTTCCTTGTGATAGCCATCGTGCTTGAAGTACATATATCTTGCTATCACTTGTGCTACATATATCTTGTGCCTATCTTGCTTAGCTCTAGTTGCCATTGTCACACTTAGTTGAGCTTAGCATATTTAGGGTTTGTGCTTGTAAACTAAACATTAGTTTAATTCCGCATTCTTACAAGACAAATCCGCAAGAGTTTGTAATTGCCTATTCACCCCCCCTCTAGGCGACATCTCGATCTTTCAATTGGTATCGGAGCAAGGTCTCTCCTTGTTTTAGGCTTCACCGCCTTGAGAGTAAAGATGTCGGCTAGTATAGTGCACAATGACACAATTTTCTTTGTTGGCACAAATTATCTTTTGTGGCGAAATTGCTTGCTTTGCAAACTTCGGACCTTGTGTTCAAACATTGAGCAATTTCTAGATGTAGGTTTTTCTCCTCCGATGGACCCTCAAAATCTATCTTTAGAGGATGAGAAAAACTTACATCTTGAAGCTCAAGTATCTAATGAGCTTGTATTCTCTTTGAGACCAGATTTTCATAGGTTCTTGATAAAAATAAAACGAAAATCGTCTCATGAGATGTGGATCAAGCTCAAGGAAATGTTTGGTGGATCCACTTCTAAATTGGTCGGTGGTGACTCCGAGGAGCTCTCTTCCTCTTCACATCATGAAGAGCTCCAAGTTGCTTCCACCTCCGGCCATGATGAGTTCTCATCTTCTTCCACTTCACCAACGTGTAGAAAGACACGAGGTAATGATATGGTAAGTGGTGAGGAAAATTGCAATGATGATATTGTGCTCAATAGTGATGATTCTTCATCTATATCCCATTGCATTGTTTCTTCTTTGGACTTGAACACATATAGCACTAAAAACAATCTACATGCTTGTGTTGATAGTCCTTGCATATCATGTGTGAATTGCTTGCATAAATCCCATGATGATATGCTTACTTTGTCTTCTTGCCATGAACAAAATGCTTCTATTTCCTCTAGTTGCTTGTTGTCTAACAATGTAGAGGAAACTGAACAATATATGAGGCATAAGACTCTCATGAATGAAGATTCCGAAACATCTTCATCGTCATCCTCCGGTATGCACATGTGCCTTATGGCAAAGGGACCAAAGGTAACTCCTACCTTGAATCCCAACACATCTTCTAATGATGAGAGTGATGATGATGAACAAGAAGAAGTTGCTAGGCTTAAGGAACTCTTTAATGTTAGATGCACTCTTCGTGGTAATGCTCTTGTCAAATTCGATTACTTGATGGACGCACTCAAAGAAAAAAATGAGTCCATTGAGGAGTTGGAATCTCATATTGAAAATGAGCAACGGAGATTCAATCTCCTTAGACAAGAGCTGAAAGACGAAAGGTGCATAACTCATGGTCTTAAGCAAGAAATGGAATCTTATGTGCATGAAAATGAGAAAACTATTATTGATGCTTGTGCTACTAACTCTAATTCTTGTGAAGCATCTATCTTAAAGGAGAATGTTGAGTTGAGGGCTCAACTTGAGTTGCTAACTAGCAATTATAGGGAATTGGAAGAAAGTCATAAAAAGCTCTCGGGCTCTCATGATGACCTTCTAATTTCCTATGATGGGCTAAAGTTAGCTCATGAGGCTAGCATCACTAAGGTAACATCTTGTGAGCCTCATGTGGACATTAGCACAATCTCTACTACAAATGCTATATTGCCATGTGCTAGTCCTTGTAATCCATCTAGTCAAACTAGTGATACACCTTGTGTTGGATTACTTGCCTTGCCTTGTTGCTCTAACAATGAAGCTTCTACTTCCTCTAGTACTTGTATTTCTACTAACCATGTAGAGGAAATAAAAGAGCTCGAGGCCCAAGTCCTTTCTTTGAAGAAAGACTTGGAAAAGCGTCATGAAGGGAAATCCACACTTGACAAGATGCTAAGTGTGCAACAATCCCCCAATGACAAGAGTGGACTTGGATTCAACTCCAATAACAAGAACAAGTCCAAGAGCAAGAACAATAGGAAGAAGGGCCAAGACAAAGTCAAGGATTCGGCCAAGTTGGTTTGCTTCAAGTGCAAGGTTGAAGGGCATCATGTTAGATCATGCCCATTGAAGAAGAAGAAGCACTTGAGTGAGAAACAACAAGGAAAACGACCACAAGGTCAAGGTCAAGCTCATGCTCGACCTCAAGTTGAAGATAGGCCACTTCCCAAGAAGAATCAAGATAATGTTCCCCAAGAGAAGAAATCAATAAAGAAGAGAAAGGGGAACACTTGCTACTTATGCCGTGAGAAGGGGCACTTTGCTTCTTCTTGCTTAGGTGGTACCTTATCTAACCCTATAATTGTTGATGATGATTATTCTCTAGGGAAGGATAAGGATGGCAATGTGTTTGCCAAGTTTGTTGGAACTCAAAGTGGTTTCAAGAAAAGAACCATTTGGGTTGCCAAGCCTATTGTGACTAATCTCTTAGGACCCAACTTGGTTGGGGACCAACAATCTCAAACTTGATCAATAGGTACAACTGGAGGGCATTGGAGACTTGGCTACTTCATGAAGAATTAAGGGATCTTCATATATTATATTTTTACCAAGCCAAGTCGTATGGATTATCATCTATATCTTATATCCAATGTTCCTCTTTGCAGTAACTTATACTTCAACTCTTCATGTTTATTGTAAGTTACTTGCCCCTTTGCATGTTTGGTTTTGTACCAAATATGTGTATGTATGTGTTGTGTCTTACTTGCTTATCTTGTTCAAGTATGTTTGTTTGACTCACCATATACTTGTGTATTGTTTTGAGCCTAATGCACCTTGATGATATCTTATTTGGCTCTCTTTGAAGTGGTTAATGGAACATCCCATTTTGGGGGAGTGATATGCTTTGTGCATCTCTCTTTCTTTAAAATGTGTGTACATGGGTACCACCACTTAGTATTGATATTGCAAGATTATCTAGTCACTATGTGGTGTGCCATACTCATGAGAAATTCAAATTCTAAATATCCATTAATCATCTCTAGTTGAATTTTAGTTGACTCTTATTTAAAAGAAATGTTTTATCACATTATGGGGGAGTAATATGTTTTGTACATATCACAAGCCTAGAAAATGTGAACATATGAGGTTATGCCACTTAGAGTTGATGCTCTTAATTATCTTGCTCCTAGGTGGCATGATTGCTCAAACAAGCTCCATTCCTAATAAAAATATTTTATTACTCATCTTGTGGGCTCTTGTTTGAATATGAAATTCTTGGTGCGGTTTTTCCTCAAATACATATCTCTATATCTTATTTGGGACACCGTTTGCTTCAAGTTATTCTAATCATTGCCGTGCGTGATTGTGTGACTAGTTGAAGTTATCAAGAATCTTCATCCGTGCATAGTGCATAATTCTATATACTTACCCTATGCCTTTTATTGTGAAGTTGATCCTTACTATCATTGTCAATACTCCACTGGAAATTATTTCCAATATACTCATTGTCTTTGACAATTGATAACCTTGTATGTGGTTGAATTTTTGGATCATCCTCACCTTGGATTGTTTCTTACTTCCTTATTTTATTCCAAGAAATCTTTATAACTCCCATATGTCTTCCTTGTTCCTTTGGAAAATCTTTTGATAAATCCCCTTGATTCATATCAAGTGTTTGTTTTGGAATACATACCTTTTCCTTACGGTACATTGTGCCATTGTGAAAAGTGAGGGTTTGGTTTATTTGTTCGAACCTTGCTCTTTTGGGGAGTTTGCTATCTCATTCCTTCTTACATATTTTATTAGCTTGAATGAGATAAATCTTTGAGCATGTTTGCTTTATTTAATCTCTATGCTCAATGGTTTCTTCTTAGTTCACTTGTTGAACTTTGTTGAACAAATCTTTTGTGATTTGCTTCTTAGATATAATTTGGACAACAAATTTGTTTTGTGACACCTCTATGCCTTATTTAATTCTTTTGGTGTTTTGTCCAAAGTATATCTTTCTTGGATCTTTAAAAGTTTTGGTGCATGCTTATATGTAATTTGTTTATGCTTGTAGCATGCTTGCTTTCTTTCGATCCATTATGTAGGATATACTCCATCAAATCCTAAATGGCTAAGATGTGCATGAAATTCGAATTTCATCTAAATATGCACATGTTTATATGGAGTGTGTTCTATATATTATGGTTAGTCTAACCATGTTGGACCCAATAAGTTTGGGGACCAAGATGTACTTGAATGATGTTTTAGGTACATTGGAGATGCAATGGAGGCTTGTCTCATCTATAAGGAAGGTGTTGTCACCATATGAGGATTGGAGTCAAGCTAGGATGATCGATGAACTCTTATCCACTACATCAAGCCATTGCCATCTCGGTAACAAGTATCTTTTTCATGCACTCTCATATAGCATCCAACCTCTTGTAGGTTGTATCTTGGCATGAAATTATTTATTTCGAAAATATTGCGGTTCTTGAAAAACCCTTTTAAAGTAAAACTTCTTATTGAACACTTGAGTAATTTGAGAAGATGCATATGATAGGTTATATATATATATATATATATCATATTTTATGATTCACCTATCACAAATATGCCCTCTAGCAATTTATTGCATATCAATTCCTCAAAGAGCTTTTGTGTACAATATTGATGAAATTGTGAAATAAATCCGTATTTGTGATACTTGTTGCCTCTCTCAAAACATTCCAACTAGCTCTACTTCCCTTATTGTTAGTTGTAATGTTTTTGAGGTTTAACTTGGTTGATGTTCATTCATATACCATAAGTGAAAATTGGAGCCATAGGCTATATATGCTTCTTAAGCAAACATCCTTTGGTATATTTTATGACTTCATCTTGGATATCTTGTCTTATCTATTTTGTTAACCTCTTGTGTGTGCACGTTTCTTTATGGATCACTTTGTCCACTTTAGAAACTCATATACATAAGAGCGTTAATCCACCATCTTGATATCCTTGCTCTTTGCCGACCATCTTTTACCCCTTTTGTTTTTAGTGGGTTGGTAAAGAAAATTTATGAGTGCTTGGTTTATTTATTTTCTTCATGCACTCATATCTCGTAATTGTTGGACTAAAGTTGTTCTTGATAAGCATACTCTCTTTATCTTAGTTGTGTTCTAAATGATATATAGGGAGTGAGGATTCCATGTTTGTGCATATTGTATTCAAATGCAAACATTATAAATTGTGCACGAACCTTGGGGAGCTTTCTTATTTCTAGAAGCACTATATCTCTCTTATCATGATATCTTTGTTTGTCCAATTGGATCTTTGATTGCTTGCTTTACTTGTTGAAGCTCACTTCACCATGTTGTCTTTATGCAATCTTTGATCCTCAATATAGTTTGATTTCCTTCAAGTATTCATCATTGAATATGTGCACTTGATTCCGCTCAAATTATGAGAAGTGCACACTTTGGGAGGAACTCACATTATATTGGCCTTCTAAATTTTTCACCCATTTTGACAATCGATGCCAATGGGGGAGAAGTTTAGAGGGTTTAAGGGAATGGTTTTATACTTAAGTTTGGTTTGTGCTTAAGTGTTTTGCCTCTCATGCATTCCATATTTCTATGTCTTGCATGGTTGTATATATATAGTGGAAACTATCCCAAAGGTTAATCTTGACAATGTATGCAATGAATTCATGTTCATCACACGTGCATACATTGTGGGGGAGTTTTCTCTATATATATTGGTTCTACTCACATTCATTGCATTTGTTGTAGTTGTGTGAGTAGAGCCGGCGGTTTTGATATGGACTAGTAGCTTTGTGTTACTTGACCATATCAAATACAACCTCTTGTATACAACTTATTCTCGGATAAGTTGCGTACTTGTCACCAATATTCATTATATAAACCCTCTTATTGTGGTTGTCATCAATTACCAAAATGGGGGAGATTGTAAGGGTACATTGCCCCTATGTGTGGTTTCGGTAATTAATGACAACCCCTATGGACTAATGTTTTCATTGAGTTTATATGAAGGAATATTCCATAGGTACTACTTGCTCTCCATGTGTTGGATTCAAGTATGGATGCCATGAAGATAAAGGTATATCTTGTGTATTGGCATCAAGATCATCGGTATGAAGATATATACATGTGACATGATCAATAAGAAGAAATGAAGATGGAGTTCTTATGTGGAACTCAATATTAGCCATGCTCTATCTTATGTGAGTATGTGAAGATACAAGGTTGAGTTGGGCAAGTTCAAGATGAGCATCTCAAGTGAATCACATACTTGAAGCTTGCCATCCATTTGGTGATAATGGACTAGTGAAGATGTGTATCAATGGAGCTTTCCCATCATAGTGTATGGGGGAGCATTTGTGAGTCTTCACGAAGCAACATTGGTCAAGTGAGGCATTCCGGCTTGAGTGAAGCTTGAAGAGTTATCATCAAGATCAAGCGGGATGCGCAAGGCAAAGGTATGGCCTTGCTAGGTTTTCCTTTTACCGGTCTCAAGGTGGATGTTGGGAGACCGGATTATAGGATAGATAGCCGCACTATCAAGAGGGGCTTTCGGTTGGTTAACTTGATCACATCGTCTTAGGGAGCTCAATCCTTGCATGCGTTGCATATTCTTATTGCTTCTTGGTATTTCTCGGTGTGAGGTTCTTGAGCTTGTTGCTAGCTTTACAACAAGCCCAAGTTCATCGAAAACGGAGTTCACATGCATCTTCTATTGTGTTTTCGAGGTTGGGTGATTTTACCGGTTATTCATGATATAAGGTTCTACCTTTTATATTCATGATAAAATCCCCTCCTACAGATTCTTGGGTTTTCACTTTCTATAAGATAGCATTCGTTGTTATCTTCCAAACAAAATTGGTTTCATGCGATTCGGAGTTCGGGAGCATTTGTTATTAAAGAAAAGGGAAAAAGAGAAAAGAAAAAAAAAAGAAAAGAAAAAAACTGGGGCGTGGCAGCCGGCCGGCCGCCCGGTCAGCCGGGCCGCGCGCCGGCCCACCCGGTCCCTGACCGGCCTGGTGACCGGTGCCATCCGGGCTGCGGCCAGAGGCCTTTTGGCCCATGACCGGCCTAAGGCCCGGTCCCTGACCGCCTCGGCTGGCGCGTTCCCCGGTCCCGACCGGACCCTTAACCGGGCCGCCACCTCGTCCGGCCCGCGCTCTGCCCGCGCGCCTCCGCGCGGCCCGGGCTCCGCGCCGCTCGGCGCTGGTGGGCCGCCGTGGCCCACGCGGCTCGGCGTCTCTCCCGCCGCGGCTCGTGGGCTGTTTGCTGCCCAAGCGCACCACTGCCCAGCCCCGGTCGGTGGGCCGGTCCGACCGGGCAGGCCTCCGGCCTCTCCGGCCCAGGCTCCGGTCAACCGGCCTGCTGGCCGGCTGGGCTGCCTTTTTAGAGCGTTTTTTTCAGCCCGTTTTCCTTTGTTTATTTCCTGTCTTTTTCCCCAACAGCTCTATTTCTCCCTTTGCTATAAATAGGCTTCTTCCACCTTGAGCCAAACGAGTTCTTCCCCTTTCTTCACCTCCATTGTTGCTCTTGGAAGAACTTGCTCTCCCCTTTGATTCCTCCCATAAATCTTGCTAATCCTTGAGGGATCTAAGAGAGGAGATCTAGATCTACACTTCCACCAAACCGTTTCTTCTCTAAGTGAGGGAATCTCTTGGGATCTAGATCTTGGAGTCTTTTGTTGACTTTCCCCATTGTTCTTCCTCTCCAATCTCATCCTAGCATTTGTTGTTTGGGTGGGATTTGAGAGTTAAGGACTTGAACACCTCTAGTGTTCTTGCTTTGCATCATTGCATAGTGTTGAGCTCTCCACCACGATTAGTTCGAGTGAGAGACCGTGAGCTTGTTACTCTTGGAGGGAAACCTCCTAGTTGGCTTGGCGGTTGGTGCTCCGGTGATCTCTTCAAGAAGATTGTGAAGAGGCCCGGGCTTCTCCTTCGTGGAGCTTGTGAAGTGGTTGTGGAGCTTGCCATCTCCGGAGCGGAGGAAAAGCTAACCATAAGGAAAGGGCCATTATCCTTCGTGGGTGTGGTTCGGAGAATAGGGTGAGCCTTCGTGGCGCGGGGAATCCTTCGTGGGACCTCCACTCCTCCAAACGTGACGTACCTTGTTGCAAAGCAAGGGAACACGGGAATACATCCTCGTCTCCGCGTGCCTCGGTTATTTCTATACCCGAGCTCTCTTTCCTTGTGATAGCCATCGTGCTTGAAGTACATATATCTTGCTCTTGTGCTACATATATCTTGTGCCTATCTTGCTTAGCTCTAGTTGCCATTGTCACACTTAGTTGAGCTTAGCATATTTAGGGTTTGTGCTTGTAAACTAAACATTAGTTTAATTCCGCATTCTTACAAGACAAATCCGTAAGAGTTTGTAATTGCCTATTCACCCCCCCCCTCTAGGCGACATCTCGATCTTTCACAAGGTAGACGAATAAACGTATACTGCCTAGATCGCGAGATGCGATCTAGGCAGCATGATGCTTACCCGGAAGAAACCCTTGAAGGAAGGGGTGGCGATGCGCCTGATTTGTGTTTGTTGTGAACGTGATTGTCCTCCTTTCTCAATAACCCTAGATACATATTTATAGTCCAGGGGACTTTCTAATTGAGGCGTGCACCTAACCGTGCACGGGCTAAACTCTATCTGTTACTTCCAAACTAAGATGCGATCTACTATATTACAGATACATGGGCAATCTAGCCCAAACTCTTCGTCCAAGGCCGCTTCAGAGATCTTCCACGTGTAATCTTCCAAGCCCATCTCCCTTACGGCCCATCTCCTGATTTGGCCAAAATCTGGTGATAACACCTTCTCAGTGCTAGCTTCTCTGGGACGATGATCTCTCGAGATCGTGGTCACCCGCATCTTCTGGTCTACATCGATGACTTTCCGACCGCTGCTTCTACAAGTGCCTAGGTTTTTTCAAGATTTCTCCAACATGAGCATTACTTCACTGGAGGCCCAAAGGTGGTATCGAGCTTTGCTCACGGCGCGGCGTTGAGAGATGCAGAAGGAAGATGGTGCTGAATTTTTTAAGGACTTGTGTTTTATTTCTTTTTGTAAGGATGTTCTTGTAAAGGCTGGTTTCAGATAATATATGACTTTATGCCTTTTCGCAAAAAGAAAAAGAATCAAAGAAAAATCCGTTGACTGGGGAAAGGCCGAACTGGCAGTGCTATTTGCTAGTCCAATACTCATCGTGGGTAATGGAGCTCTCGGGAGGTGGTAATTTGGCTCATAGGAGAGCGAATGCTTCCATTATATAAAATAATTGAAAAACAATTTTAAAAATGTTAAAAAAATTCTAACATAAACTTTTTAGTGTACATCATGACATTCTATGTTATTGCATAAATTTTCATCGATAAACAACATTTTATGTAGCGTGTACAAAAAGGACAAAAAAATATCATGTACGTAGTCATGTTATAGCATCAAAACTTGTCTTTTTTATAGGAGTCTCAATTTTGTTTAGTTTTTTTTTGAAAACTTGTGTACGAACATTAAATATGTAGATGTATATGGAAAATTTTATTTTACAATTTTTTAACACTTCGAAATGTTTTTTTTTGTAATAACCAATATATTAAGCCAGCAAGCCGTCTCATTAAAAACCTTCCAGTCCCCTTCGGTACCCTGGTAAGGAAAAGAGTGCGTCTGATACTTGCTGCTTTAAAAATTTAGTGCAGTTACATCGTTCAAAGCATCTGTCAAAACAGTTGGAGGTGGATCACTATCCCAAATACATAAATTATTAGAATCAAAACTTAATCTAGCTTGATTATGCGCCGTCTTATTTGCTTCTCTGGGACAATGCTGAAAAGAGATTCTTCCAATTCTTTGAGCAATCTGAAAACAATCTGCCAGAACTGCTGAATAAGGACTCCAAAGCTCAATTTCTCCATTGCAAGCTGTAATCAATTCTAAACTATCAGATTCCACCACTACAGGAGAGCATCCAATATTTTCCAGTAGCAACATACCATTCTTCAAAGCCATAGCTTCAGCAGAGGCTAGACTTAATATGTTCAGCAATGGCCAAGTCCCGCCACCAATAACCTCACCATGATCATTCTTTATAATAGCTGCCGTAGAACCCGACCCATTAGGAAAAAAGCATGCATCTATGTTTAGCTTGTAATGGCTAGCCAGGGGTTTACTCCAGGTTATCACCTTAGGCGTTGCTCCCTGTTCTGACAAAGAAAAATTCATAGTTAAAATTTTAATGAAAAACGCTGAACTAATTGGTGAAGCAAGTCAAGCAACCTTTTCTCCTTCCACTCCTTGACATTTTAAAGTGAATATCCCAGCTCTCGGTCCATTTGCTATTTAGGACTATTCTTGTACTCTCACATTTTTCTACTAGTTCTTTCTCGATTTCCCTTAAAAGAAAATATTGTCGATGGCAGGGAGGAGTACGGAGGAGGCGCCGGCGACGGTGAGCGGCTACGAGCTGCGGGAGCGCCTGGGCGGGAGGCCCCCGTTCACGTCCGTGTGGCGCGCGATCCGGCTGTCGACCGGCGCCCCCGCGGCGGTGAAGCAGGTGCGGCTCGCCGGCCTCCCCGGCCGCCTCCGGGACAGCCTCGACTGCGAGCTCCGCTTCCTCGCTGCCGTCAGCCACCCCAACATCGTCCGCCTCCTCGAAGTCATCCAGGTACAGCCTTCCCTTGCCCCTAATTATGTCATCTGTCTTCTCCTACCAATCGGATTGGTGTCCATTTTGTCTCAGACCCAGGGCTGCCTCTACCTCGTCATGGAACTCTGCGAGGGAGGAGACCTGGCGAGCTACATCGAGCGGAGCGGCAGGGTGGAGGAGCGCGTGGCCAGAAATTTCATGAGACAAATCGGTAAATTGATTGATCCATCTGCCATTCCCAATTGTTTGTCAAATTTTACAAGATGTGATGTGAAAGAAAATGAGCTTGCCCCTTGTGGCTGGCAGGAGCTGGTTTGCAAGTGCTCCGCAGGCACCATGTCGTCCACCGGGACTTGAAACCTGAGGTCCAGGGACTGAAACCACTCTTAATTTATTTGTGTGTAATGTTTGCTAACTAGGTCGAACCATCTCTTTTGAACTGATGGAAGCGTTGAATGTTGCAGAATATCCTACTCTCTTGTCCAGGCAGCAATGCGATACTCAAGATATCTGATTTCGGCCTCTCCAGGTACGTTCTAAAATGTACAACTCCTGGATTGAAATAGGAATACAAGCAGAACTTGCTATTCTTTCAGTTACCTGCAAAATCATTAGACGTTCTTTTAACATCTGCTAGCTACTGAGCCATACAACAGTAGCAGCAAAAAAACACGTCATGGTGCTAAACTTGATGGACTGGTTGCAATCTGATAAGTTAGGCTCGTTAGGCTTATGCATCGTGTTTTTGGACAAACAAAAATGAAGCAAACATTTGTTACTGCTTGCTAGGGTTCTTCATCCTGGGGAGTTTGCAGACACTGCCTGCGGCACCCGTTTGTACATGGCCCCAGAAGTCATGCTGTTTCAGAAGTACGATGACAAGGTATGCTGTAAGTGCTCACATGCCCAACAATTTTTATCAACACGAATAGGAGAAATCTGAAAATCTCTTGTGCAGGTGGACTTGTGGAGTATCGGCGCGATCCTCTTTGAGCTCTTGAATGGTTACCCGCCGTTCCGTGGTAGAAGCAATGTGCAGGTACTAGGGTTTAGGCCTATCAGAAATTTAGTTTTTACAGCGGTCCTTGGCTCAAATATTTCGTTCTTTAGTTGCTTCAGTGCATAAACAGAACTAGGTCTTTGCCATTCTCGGAACTCGTCACCCCCAACCTGCATCCTGACTCAATCGACATATGCACCAGACTACTATGCGCAAATCCAGGTTTGTCACTGGTCATGCTGCCTCTTACTCCACCCCAAAATTTCTGAAACTTTGGATATTATACATTTCGACACCTGTTTTCAGTGGAGCGGCTGTCCTTGCAAGATTTCATCAACCACGGCTTCCTCAGGCCACAAATGCCACAGTGAAACGAGATATTGGCGCTGAGCAGTATTATCTGAAGCAGAGGATTCACTGACTTGTTTCTTGTACTGGACTGGCTTCAAAGCTTAGGATCGGTTGATTAGTTTCTGTACTTGATGTATAAAAAAAGGTATGAATATCTAGGGAGTTTATAAAAGCGAAAACCGGTATGTTTTGATGCACATTATAACTGAAAACAAAAACACTGGAGTATATGTTTTACAATCGTGCTTTTTTTTTCTGATGCTACTACTTCGCATGTTCTGGTTTGCAAACAGTGTTGTGGCTGACATTGTTTGTGGCATGCTTTACTTAATTCCGCTCATATACAGCTGATGGCTTCTAGATATACAGTACAAATGAAAGAAAACACTTGTACCTTACATACATGATGAAAAGAAAATACTCTCTTCCTTTTTTTAGGACTTGAAGGGTATAGTGATTCCAATTGGATTTCAGATGCTAAGATGAAGGCCACAACTGGATATGTTTTCACTCTTGGTGGTGGTGCTGTTTCCTGAAAGTTTTGCAAGCAGACCATCTTAACAAGGTCAACTATGGAAGCAGAACTCACAGCATCAGATACAACTACTGTCGAAGCAGAATGGCTTCGTGAGCTCTTTATGGACTTGCCTATGGTTGAAAAACCAATACCGGCTATCCTCATGAATTGTGATAATCAAACTGTGATTATCAAAGTGAAAAGTTCTGAGGATAATATGAAAAGTTCCAAACATATCAAGAGGAGATTGAAGTCTGTCAGAAAACTGAAGAACTCCAAAGTGATAGCATTGGATTATGTCCAAAATGCTAAAAATTTGGCAGATCCTTTCACAAAAGGACTATCAAGAAACATGATAGACCATGCATCGAGGGAGATGAGTTTGAGACCCACTTGAGTTGCCGAGGGGGTAATCCAACCTATGTGATCGGAAATTCCGTGAACTAGGACCTGGGAAAACAAACCGGAGCAACTGAGTTGAGAGAAAAATTAATACTCCCACTTCGCTGCAGATGCAATTCTCTCATAGCTACTGTAAGGCAGGTTGACAATATCTTAATATGTTCTGAGCGGCTCTTGATGAGCGAGACACTGTCCTACATGGCGATCTTTTGAAGAACACACCTATGTGAGTGACACTACTAGTCATAGTGTGGGAGATTTGGGTGAATCTCTAGTAAGCTCATGAAGGACCGAGGAGTATGACTTATAAGCTCCACCCGAGGGGAAGGCTATGGTAGCCTAGTACCATGCCGGCATTGAGCGAAATTTGCTGCACAAAGACTGACAATTCAAGGCATAGTCCATTGTTCAGTTGTAGTCAAGCGTAGCACCTTGCCTAGGTGGAAGTTCAACTTAACAGTCTCCACCGAAGTGCAGGTATATTAAACAGTGAATGGAACTAATGTGTCATCTGATGTGCATATGAGATCTGGTGGGGGATTGTAGAATGTAGATGAGCTGCAGCCCAATAAGGCAACCCATGTAGTCTACAATTCCTGAAATCTCAAGACCCATCACGTTGGCAGCTTAGGACAGCCTTGGGGGACAAAGTTTAGTCTCACATTGCTAGTTGGGAGAGAGTTGGAGTGTGGTATATAAGGGCAACTGTTCTAGTCATTCCAAGTGAGTGAGAATAGAAGGAGCCCTCGCACGCTCCTCCTCCTCCGCCCGCCCCGCCTCGCCTCGCCTCGTCACGCACGCACGTCGCGTTTCGTGACTCGAGTTCGAGTTCGAGACACACTCAAGGAATGCTAAATTTTTGCTTGGTGCACCAACTGAGTTGGGTACGTGTCGGCCTGCATGTGTATGCTCGCCGCGTGTCCCTGGCTTCCTACGCGTGGCAACGCGGTCGGGTCGGCTCTCCTCCCAGGCTATACAAGGAGACAGATCAGATCTGGAGAAAATACAGTTCTCAGAACTCTCTAGTTCATCTCTCTCGCGAAGTTCTTTTTGCTGCGCTACTCTCTAGTCTTCCCCATCCCGGCGACTGCGTGCACAGCCGTCCGGGAGAGCAGGCCTCCGAAACCCAGTCCGTTGAGATCCTGCACCGGGAGATGTGCGATAAGGTTTTTTGGGAGCGTCTCGGCGCGACTGCTCGCTAATGTTCGTGTTCTTCTTCGTCGGTTCGACTGCTTCATCACCGACACCATGGGCGACATCAACAACTCCCATGGTGGTGGTGGTGCTGCTGCTGGTGTGACCTTCCCGGTCGCGATGTACATGCTTTTACTCTCCTACCTTACACTGCTACTTGTTTCATGTTCAGATGCATGTGCTTAGTCTGATGTGTATGGTTAAGTATATTTGTGCATCTGTAATCTTGCTTTCGGTAATTAAACTCACACGGAAATTACCTAATAATCCAACACGTACCAATCAAAGATCAACGGAAATCTAAACTAGTACTGTTTTCAAGACTTCACGTGAACTAGCAGAACCTAACCTTGATACTTTGCCTGGGAACTTGATCTGTTGGCTGATGTAGTACCTTGATTGAACGATGTAGACTGCTGCTTCGCTGATTCACGGCGTGCCGATGCTTCGGACCCATCGGACTGAAACAGCGCCGAATAAAATACTCCGCGAATTGAGACGGACTTGCTCACAACCGGAACGGCAACGCAATGCGAGGAATCCAACACCAACGAAAATCGCAAGAGTCTCGATCATGTAGATTCAATCTCACGAACCGGAAGTTTCTTGACGCCGCCACGCTACAGCGGTTGATCCAAACGACGCGGTGCTGCCCCAGGAGCGCAAGGGAGAAGTCTCATGGGATAGCAGATAGATCTTGAAACCTTGTGCTCTCATAGCACTTGTTATAAAATCGCGTAAATAAAAGTAGATCAAATAAGAACAAGAACATGGGAGTGATGTTTTGGAACATGGGAGCATATGCTCCCTCTATTTTGAAATTCATCTTACACATATTTTGAATTTCAAAAAAATTGAAACGAAAAATTCGCACGTACATCTTCACGTGCTACACGCTCACAAAGTTGTTTCATAAAAAATGGACTTGTCATCTGACGTGTGTAAAAAATACAAAACTCAGTGCTAAAAATAATGCTTTTTACAAGATAAATTTTTCTCTTTTTTACATAGACCACAAAAAATATTGATTTTTCGTGAAACTTGACGAATGCACGTGTATTATGGATATGTACATGTAGAATTTTTTTTCAAAAATTTTCGACAACTCAAAATATAATTTTTTGGTATAGGGAGCATACGCACCCGGGAGCCGAATTGAATTTCCGCAAGAACATAGATTTTTTACGTGGAAAATCCAAACGGGAAAAACCATGAAATGCACGGCGGCGGTCTCATTATAATTGGAGGAGTATTACAATACACGAGAGGACAGACCCTCTAAATGCATCTATTCTATGACTCCTGAGACTATATATAGGGATAAACAACTCTCTTTCTTGGAGAACACGAAATAGAGTTGTAGATGTGCTACGTCTAGCACGGTTGACACGCCGTAGTCCGTTAGAACTCCTTTCATAGTACAACATGTAAATAGATTTTGGATCACAATACAACACTTGATGACATCGAAACAACTGCAACATGCAGGTTACAAATCTCTTTGAAGGGGGGGGGTGGTGTGTGTGGGAGGGGGGGGGGTGTTTGTGGAAACAGAGACAGAGAGAACCCATGTATCTTGCCAATCTTGGTGCACCTCACCTTCCATCTGATCTGGTTAAGTAGTACTGAAAGACGGAATGAATATGATGAATCGTTCAAGGAAGTGCTACAAGAATAAAAGAGGAGTAAAGACACCGATGATGCCCACATGGAATCGGACAATTTGTGTGGCAAATTGCGAAAAACAACCATGTTTAAAATTATCTTATACCTTTGAAAACTAAATAACGTCAAGTGCAAAGTTTCAATATATATGAACACATAAAATGACTTTGAACCAAATTTAAATTGAACCTCGAAAGTCACACTTGCATCTTTTCCTTGACGTAAAGAGCGCCAATCTCATCCTAACCTAAACAGCACCCTCCTCCTCCCGTCCTCCCCCACTCTGTCGCCATCGAAGACTCGGAGGTCACGCCGGGCAAAGCCCGGGCGGTGACAGTGGTGGCGGGGTCTCTCCCCTCGGGCGGTGATCTTCTCCCCTTGTGGATGCGGTGTGGTGTCTCGCGGATCTAGCGACGCGGCGCTGTGGGATCTCACGGCAAGGGTGGCGCTCCAGCGGCACAGGTGGGCGAGGCCTCTCCCCTGCGGTGGGTGTGCCTGCTGCAACTTAGTCGAGCTCCAGGTTCCCCATGGTCTTCGGCTGGGGGCGGGCCTGTGGAGCTGTCTTGGCAATGGCAGGCGTGGTTGGCTGCTGGCTGCTCATCACCGTGGTGGTGCTGGCGGCCGTCTTGGCGGCGGCGGGCTAATACTCCACCGTCTAGTCCCGTCCAGTTGTGGTGGTGGACCGGCAGTTAGCGCCTCCTACTCCGCCAACTATCATTCCGGCGCGCCTCTCGCCGGCGGTGTGCTAAAATCAGGCTCCTTCTGCACTTGTCCGACGGATTTGGGGGTCATCGACAGGCTGGGGCGAAATCCCTGAGTGTTGTTGATGATGACGACGCTCGTTGGCGCCATCACCATCTTGGAGGCGTCGTCATGGCCTTGCTCATGCTCCCCCGCCTCAAACATCGGGGGAAAACCTAGATCCATCCTCGGATCAGGCGGCGGCCGCACAACAATGTCGTCACCTCCTTGGAGGCGTTGCTTTGGTTGTTCAGAGTCCTCGATACGTTCGTTGGAGCTGATGTTTGGCTACCGCTTAGAGCGTGAGCTTCCGGTGCGCAATGTACATCATTGGTGAGTCTTCTTGGTCGAAGCCTTCTCCAGTTTGGTTTATCCAATAATAAGGATAAAGTGGCTTCCGAAGATATCTAATCCAAACCTGTACATTTTCTTTTATTAAACTAATTCTAGTGTCTTGCCGTCAACTCGCCATCTCTTAGGCGCTGAAGGGCGGGCGTTGCATTGATCTGCGCCATCTCAGAGTCGGATCGACCTTCAGGGAGCTTCCTTCATCAGGCGTGACGCGGTTCGGGAGCTTGGTGTATAGCCTCCTTGCCATTCTTGGGGGGCAACAGTGTAAGGCGAGCTTTCGGTGTCTGGTTGTGGGTTGTGTTGTTAGCCGGGCGTGCGTTTGTATTGTGGTAGCCATCATTGGTGTTGTACCATCCGTTGTGGAGTGAAGGTGTAACCTTCTTAGCGTTGTACTGAACGTCTTTGGTCTTTCTTTTATGTGATTGATACACTCACCTTCCGAGGTGTAATTTCGAAAAATAAAGTCACACTTGCATTACTTTAAACATTATAGAAAAAAAATACTAAAAGTGTCTGCCTAATACATTGGCTCCATCTTTTGCAGAAAACCTTGAAATAATAGTCACCTGAATTCAATCAAAATTTACCCTGAAAAGTGAAAACTAACATGTGGCACTGTTAATGTTCTTTCTTCTGCCCTTTCATCACTGACATTTGGTCCGTCGCCCCACTACTCAGCATCTCTCTCCCACGGCCGACGCCACTCCTGGCACGCACCGGACGCGCTCGCGGCCGGCTGGCGCCGCCGCGCATGTCTCCATGCTGATCTTGCCGCGGTATCGTATCGCCCCAGCCGGACCCTCTCGGGCCACCCTCACCGCGAATCCAATGGAGCGGCGGAAGATGCTCGCGGACCTCCTCCGGGCGAGCGCGAGGAGCGCGGCCATCCGCGGCGGCGTGCAGCTCCACGGAGCGCTGCTCAAGCTCGGCTTCGGCTCGGACACCATGCTGAGCAACAACCTGGTCGACATGTACGCCAAGTGCGGTAAGCTCGACATGGCCCGCGAGGTGTTCGACCGCATGCCCGACAGGAACGTGGTGTCGTGGACGGCCCTCATGGTGGGCTTCCTGCAGCAGGGGGACGCCAGGGAGTGCCTCAGGCTGTTCGGGGCGATGCGGCGCCTCTCGGAGGCCGCGCCAAACGAGTTCACGCTCTCGGCGACCTTGAAGGCGTGCGGCGTGGTCGGTGACACCGGCGCCGGCGTTTGCGTGCACGGAGGATGCGTCAGGATGGGGTTCGAGGGGCACGGCGTCATCGCCAACTCGCTGGTGCTTCTGTACTCCAAGGGCGGAAGGGTCGGTGACGCGCGGCGCGTGTTTGATGGTGTGGCGTCCAGGAACCTCGTGGCCTGGAACGCCATGATCTCCGGCTACGCGCACGCCGGGCATGGCAGGGACGCGCTGCTCGTCTTCCGGGAGATGCAGCGGCGGCAAGACGAGGAGGATGGTCAGCCTGATGAGTTCACCTTTGCCAGCTTGCTGAAAGCCTGCAGCAACCTTGGTGCGGCTCGCGAGGGCGCGCAGGTTCATGCGGCGATGGCGGTCCGAGGGGTCTCCACAGCATCCAACGCCATCCTCGCCGGCGCGCTCCTGGATGTGTACGTCAAATGCCGGTGGCTGCCTGCGGCGATGCAGATGTTTGATCGACTGGGAAAGAAGAATGCCATCCAGTGGACGACGGTGATCATTGGGCATGCGCAGGAGGGGCAGGTGAAGGAAGCGTTGGAGCTGTTTGGGAGGTTCTGGAGCTCCGGCGTCCGAGCCGATGGGCATATCATGTCCAGTGTCGTTGGCGTATTTGCGGATTTTGCTCTCGTGGAGCAAGGGAGGCAAGTGCACTGCTACACGGTCAAGGACCCGACCGGGCAGGATGTGTCGGTGGCTAACTCCCTGGTCGATATGTACCTCCAAGTGCGGGCTGAGCGACGAGGCAGAGCGGCGGTTCAGGGAGACGGTAGCAAGGAATGTTGTCTCATGGACCACAATGATCAATGGCCTCGGGAAGCATGGCCATGGCCGTGAAGCCATCGACATGTTTGAGGAAATGAGAGCTGAAGGGGTCGATCCCGACGAGGTGGCCTACCTCGCCCTCCTGTCCGCGTGCAGCCACTCTGGCCTTGTTGAAGAATGCCGCCGGTACTTCTCGATAATCCGTCAAGACCGGCGGCTGAGACTGAGAGCAGAACACTACGCATGCATGGTCGATCTGCTTGGCCGTGCTGGAGAGCTTGGCGAGGCCAAGGACCTCATCGCGACAATGCCGATGTCGCCAACCGTTGGTGTGTGGCAAACGCTTCTCGGGGCCTGTAGGGTGCACAAGAACGTCGCCATAGGCAGGGAGGTGGGCGACACCCTCCTGGCCATGGACGGCGACAACCCGGCGAACTATGTGATGCTGTCAAACATATTCGCAGAGGCCAGGGAGTGGCGCGAGTGCCAGCGGGTGCGCGACACCATGCGGCACCGGGGCCTCAGGAAGCAGGGAGGGTGCAGCTGGGTGGAGGTCGGCAAAGAGGCGCACTTCTTCTATGGTGGCGGCGATGACATGCACCCACGCATCGCAGACCTCCGCCTCATGCTTTGCGACGTGGAGAGGAAGATGATGGAACAGCTCGGGTACATCCCCGGTGCCGTCACCGGCGACGGCACACAGCTGCATGACGTTGACGAGGAGTCTCGTGCCGAGAGCCTGAGGGCGCACAGTGAGAGGCTGGCCGTGGGGCTGTGGCTGCTGCACCACCATGAGCATGATCATGGTGAGGTGGAGGGCAAGGAGGAGGTGATCAGGGTGTACAAGAACCTGCGGGTCTGCAGCGACTGCCACGAGTTCTTCAAGGGGCTGTCGAGCGTGGTGGGGAGGACGCTGGTAGTCAGAGACGCTAACAGGTTCCACAGGTTCCAGGATGGTGCCTGCTCTTGTAAAGACTACTGGTGACTTGGCTAACTGAACTTGCTATGTTGGGATCAAATCGCCTCCAGTTACTGTCTTAATCCTCGTACCCGCAGTACAATTCTCAGAGGCACAAAGAAATTCTTGTTTCAGAGTATGCTGAATTTCTGGGGCTCGAGGTAATCGACTCGACTTTGGCTATGAAGATGGTAAATTCGTGGCAATTTTGGCCTCAAGTAATTCTATATTAAAGTTTAGTATCCCTCGGTCAACCTTTGCAGATGGAATTATGTTGTTACCTTTCCCCCGATTACCTCCAGATGGGAGGTATGGGCTTGTGCTACTGGAGATCTGCACACGAAGGCGTCCAATAGACCACGAAGGCATCAAATATACCGAGAAGCACCTGCGAACATGTTGGATGTTATTGATTGGGTTTGGAATGTGCACTCTAAATCAGAGCTCTTGGATGCTGTTGATTTAGAGCCTGAATGAGGAGTATGGAACAGAGCAGATGATGAGTCTGCCTCTTCTAGGTTTGTCGTGAGGACTGTTGTAGGTATACTGGAGGGCAAGAATGCCTGTTTGGAGAAACAAGCTGCTGCTTGATTTTGTTTCGAATGCACGTATTGATCTTGTGGAGATAGTTTCCAGGTGCAATCAGAGTAGAGCAAGTAATCTTTTTGAGCTGAAAATTGGTATAAACTTTAGCTAGGCGAGAGGTCCTTTTGGATATATAATTGTTGGCAAGTGCGATCCATATTATACTTTTACTCTCTGCACTTTGTTTAATCTGTGGAATTGTTTCCTAGTTATGTTCTAGTCCAAATTCCAGCAACTAGACTAAAGGCTAGCACTTAGCACTTTGGCAGGATTACAGCAAGCTCCTCTGTTGTGAATAACCATTTATAATAAGATGCATACTTAGCTTGTCACTTTTCATGGATGATTTCTGAGAACAAGTATTCGTGAAGCAATAGGTAGTCTTTTCCAGCACCTCATATATGTGTAAGCTAAACAAACTACTCTATGGTGATTAGTTGAGCTGAACTTGTTTTATAAGACTTTCCATGCTTAATTCGTAAAGTTTTGATGCACTCATGCACAGGTAGCTGCTTATAATTCTAAGATTATTGACGGACTCTCAAGTTTTAGTGATATAGTTTGTGAAGCCTGTAGATGTTGACATTATCAATATGTAATTCACACAGTGCAGAAGGAAGTAAGGTTATGGCTCGATGTTGACCCTATAATTATGGCTCATATTTGTAGCACTATTCGGGATGTTTCACGTGCATATTTTAAGACTAGCCTTAAGTATCTCCCCAATATCCCAGGAACTGTTTGAATTTGCAGCTATGTACATATCTCGGGAGTGAACTGTAACACCTAGGCAGAAACCCTAGTTCCTCCCAACCCTCCCGACCCAGAAACCCTAGTTCCTCCCGCCGCCGCCGCCGGCGGCGCCGCCGGGCAAAGGCCGCGGGGCGTGGCGGCGGCGGCGGGCTTTCCTCATGGCGCGTCGGGGACGGCGGCTGGGTCCTCTCCTCGATGCAGCGGCGGCGGCTTCCTTCCTCCCGTATGGTGGGGCGGCGGCGGTGGACTTCCGGCCTCCCGTGTGATGGCGGGGCGGCGGCGGTCGGAGGATGGAGGGGCGACGGTGGCCTCTGTGCTGCGGCCTCCCCCGCCTCCCGGCGGCGGCACACCGGTGGCGGCTGGTGGTGGGATGGAGCGCTATCCCCTTCGCTTCTCGCCGGTGCGAGGGGGTAACCTTGGGATTCTCCCGCGGTACGAGGACGCCCGGGGCATCAGCCTCGGGTTCGAAGGTGGAGGCGGCCTTCTTCTTCGCCGGAGGAGGTCGGCTGGTTGCTGGGGTGGCGGATCATGAGATCCCTCTACCCCGGTGATGATGATCTAGTCGACGACGAGTTAGCGGCGAAGGGGCCACCGGTGAACACCGAGCCTTGACTTCGTTCTTGGCGGATGATGGCGGCGGCTATTGGCGTCGTTCCCTCGCGAAGGCATCATCTTTGTTGGCCTCTACATTCGCTCTCGCCGAGTAGGGGACTTGCGGCTGTCGGTGAAAACCGTGCCATGATTGGCGGGCGATGGCGGCGTTAAGCGTCGCTTTCCTTCTTGAAGGCATCATCGTCGCAGTCTGCGGTCTCTCACTCGTGCTGCTCCGGGGGAAACCCTAGGTCCGGGTCTCCCGGATCGGACGATGGCGGCGCGCCCTGCGTCGTTCTACTTGGGGCATCGTTTTTGTAGCAGCTGCTGGATGCTGGCGGTTTTCGGTGGAGTGGTGTTCATCTACCACATTGTTGGCGCTGAGTCTCAGTGGCATGGTGCTGCAGGGTATCGACGACAGATGCGGGATGATGTATATGTGCAGGATGGTGGAGCCTTCTGGTGTCATGGTGGCATCGACGGCAGGTCTTGCAAGGTTAATGCGATGATCTCTCTTGAAGATGGAGTCGAGGAAGACGGCGGGAGCAACTTCTGTGGCGTGTGCGTTGGCGTGTGCTGAGATTCTGCTTAACTGAATGTGCTTCTCACCTGCTATTGAGCGGTTTGGGTAGGCATTTAGTTTTTGGATGATGTGAGTTGGTGTATTGTCACCCTCTTCATCCCACTGTAGGTATAGTAAGGTTGCTTCGAGATTGATCTTTTGTATTGTTCTTGTAAGGTTTTGTTTTGTGAACAATCTAATAAAAAAAACCGTGTGCATCCTTTGGATGCAGAAGCTGGGACGATATTTTCCCATTTCGAAAAAAAAAACGTAAAATGATGGCAAATGATGCACTTCCTGTCAAAAAAGAAGCTACACTTCCTTGCTGCAAAATCTGTGTTCCTATCCTTAAAGTGGAGAAGTGAGCCTTTTATCAGCCATGCTGAAGGACGGCCTGATGTTCAAGACGCCCAACACAGCCATGGCGGGGATCATCGAGACTCCGCCGCGCCACACTCATGATACAGATCGGCATGGTCGGGTGATGGCAGGGGCTTCGTGTCAGGTGCACAAATTACATTTAGCCTATTACAAATAGTGCACTGTCTTTTGGGGGCTGAACTGAGAGTGTAACACCATACATGTTGTAACAACAGCATTGACAGAGTCTTTGCTGATGGCAACCCATATACTGCTATTGCATCGGATGAAACCCGTTGTTCTTGATTAGGATTGCTTAAAAGTATTTGGTTAAAAGTAATATTTGGTTATCGAGTTCTTTGAACATCAGTCGTATTTCGTTAAAAATAAAAAGCATTGCTTGGTTCTGTTACTACAGATCCCATACGAAAATCTGGCATGCAGACTGCACTTTCAGCAAGACATGTATGTCATGCAAGTATGAAAAGACCAAAGTGAGCATTGCTCTTTGTTTATCAATGTTAGGGCATCCCAGCGGCGCGACGCAAACGGATGCTGAGCGACTGTTTGTGTCCGCCGTGACCGAAAATGCATCGTGCACCACCTCCAGCGGCGCGACGCAAAGTGACCGGGCCGTCCGCGGAGACGTAAACCTGGCCCAAATATGCGCCAGGTTTGCGTCTCGGCGGACGCTCGGCGGTCGCGGAAAATGTCCGTTCGGTCCTCGCACGGGTCCGCCTGGCAGCGGCACAACTGCTTCGTCTTCCGCAGCATTACTTCCGGGCGGCGCGCTGCAGCCTTTGCAGGGCCGCGTTAATGGCGTGCCTCGGCTTCCGCGAGCGTGCGCAGCGGTCGATGCGTCTTCTCCGCCGCATGCGGCACCGAGGCGTCGCTTCGGCAGTCTGCGGCCGCGTTAATGGCGAAGCCTCGCGTGCCGCGCGTAGTAATGGCGATGCCCCGTGTGGCGCGGCCGTCGCCCTGTCTCCGACCTATATAAACAGGGGCGCAAGCATCTCATCTCCTCCCCACTAAACCCTAGCCGCCGGTGCCGTAGCGCCGCTTCCGCCCAGCCCTAGCAGATCCGCCATGAGCAGCGCCGGACGCGGCCAGGCTGCCGCGCCTCCACCTCCACCTTCACCTCCCACTCCACCTCCCCCGGCCTCAAGCTCCGACGACGTGTTCGACTCCGAAGACAGCACCGACCTCCTCCACCCGGTCAGGGACGCCGCGGCCCTGGCTGAAGCGGAGAAGGAAGCAGAGGAGGAGCGGGCGGCCCATGCGGCAGTCGACGCCGAGCTGGAACAGCGCAGGCTGGCGGCCGCCGCTGCAGCAGAGGACTCTGACTCGGTGATATCTTGGTCCTCCGATGACCCTGATGCGCCGACGCCGGAGGAGAAGGCGGCGGAGCAGAGGTCCATCGTCGAGTCTTTCGAGACGCTCAAGGACGACGCCGCCAACGCGAGGCTGGAGCAGGCACTGAGCCAGGACGCGGCGGCGCACCGAGCCATAGCGGCCGCGCGGGAGGCGGCGGAGAAGTAGACGACGAAGCGACGCAACGACGGTGCCGGCCCGTCAGGAAGCAAGTAGTCTAGGTCTATAGATCTACTTTGTATAGTTTTTATGCATTTTTATGTACTACTTTGAATGTTTTTAACTATGTTGCAATTCAAAAAATGGGTCGCCCCGGTGGGAGCACACCTAGACGCAAACGGACGCGTGGACAAAATATGTCCGCGGTGCGACGCAAACGGACGCTCGCGACCACTTTTGGGCGTCCGAAATGCGTCGCGCCGCTGGAGATGCTCTTATTGATTAATGGCCCCCAAAAGCTGCATCCAAGATTTTCTAAATTGATTCGACAGTGTTGGGATGAAAATCCTCATACATGTCCTGTTTTCTCAGATATTACTTTAGAGTTGTAAGATACCCTATGGTCTATCCAGGTAAGATTGATGCAGTTGGTAGGCCATAAGTCTCATGAGAATGTGAAATTTGAAAATATAGTAACCCTCATACTGATGAAAAACAGCATATTTCTACTGGGGGGCCAATGCAGATGTACAAGTTTAACAGAGGGATATATCCAAACAAATAATAGAAAAAGTGGTTAGGCACGTGTTGCTTTATAGTGAAAGGAAACCAAGAAGAACCGAGTCTTGTGCAAGGTTTTTCTTCTCGTTCTTGAGAAAATACCGTTGGGTAACCACTATTACCGGTTATCGGAAATCTCAGTAATACTGGACTAAATACCGCCTAAGATTCTTCGAATAAATTGAAAATTTGTGCATATTTTATAAAAAACATGGCATATTTATTTTATACCGGTAGGTACCAGAAAAACTGGTTTCCCGTGAGTTACCGGAAATCTCGGCCTAAATATAAAATCCTGGTCGTGTGACAAATATTTTTTGGGACTGACTATTTAACAGCTAGCTGTTTTGCAATTCGAAAACAGACAGATTTTCAACCCAATAAGATGTTGACACCTGTAAGACTAAAACAAGTACAAGAATGAGAAAAAACTGTTTGTTTTCATTGTCAGCGCACAGACACATTCCGGCTTCCGGGCTTAAGCCCAAATTGAGTCCCAACTGCTGAGTTTTGAGTCAAACGATACTGAACATACGGGATGAGAAAATAAGAATCTGAACGACAAAAGAGGAAGTGTGGAGCCCGGCTCAAAAAAAAAAGTGCGGAGACGACGAGCCTTTGCAGGCACATAATTGAGGCTTTTGCATCACCAGCAAACTCACGGATACAGCACACGTAAGGTTTGTGGATCCATCAGGGAGAGATGAGCACACCATCAGACACAACAAACTCTTTGTAGGCACAGACGATGCCAAGCCATGGCAACAAACTGCCGCTTCCGGTACGGGTGATCAGTCAAGCTGCCGTTTCCGGAGTAGACGAACTGCAGACTTGGTCGAAGCACTGGAAACAAACTGCCACTTCCGACGGACACGAGCTGGGTGACACAAACCCAGCAGCAGGCAAACAAGCACACCAACCTATCAGCTAGAACATTGCAGTACATATGACAACGACTCGAAGAACTTCGGCCAGTTGCGAAAACGTAGCTCGGGCGCTCCAGAAACATTGGCTGGATGCGTCCACATCTGCAGGTCTTGACCTGCATCAGACGACAGCGAAGTGACGACCTCGGCCACGTCCAGCTACATGACCATGGCCACGGCCACGGCCAGCGATGTCCGCAACTCCGTCCTGGAGCATGTCCCTTCCTTTCTTGGCCTTCTTCACCATCTTGACAAGCTCGTTAATGGCGTCGATCGCAGAGTCGGATAACAGCCCGCGGAGCAGAGTCAAATAGGCCTTGAGCAGGGCATTGGTGAACTGCTCCATCAGCTGAAAGGATCCAAGGCGGCAGGCGACGATATCCTGAGCCGCATGCTCACAAGTTAGACTTGCATTTGGCCTTGCAACCAGCCTAGAGCTTCGCCTGGTGGAGTCCGCTGTTGTTGGACGAGGGGGCCTGGGAAAGGCAGAACCGGCTGCGTCAGCTCCCAAATGTTGCTTTACATGAACGCTCTCCAATCTCTCCTCCACTACCCGAATGAAGAATAAAACATTGACTGAGGAAAATGATAAACAAATCTAATGAAAGAATGAAAATCTAAGGATGGGTACTGAAATATTGCAAAACTTTGACGATATGATCTGAAATGAAGCCACGGGACCTGACAAAGAAAAAAAGGACTTACAGAATGCAAAACTGCAGGCTCAAGAAAAAGTAAAAGTGGGAATCAAAGACTGAAGGAATGAATCAAAATAACTACATAAGAATCAACTATAATGTCAGACTTAGAGACCGATTAAAGTGAAAAGAAATCAAGTCAAGGTCCAAATTAAGCAACATATGAACAAATGAAGATTTGGAGACTGACGAAGCTGGTAAAAGCGAAATAAAATGAAGACTGACACAATTAGGAAAGACAAAAAAGAGACTTTGAGGCTGCAAAATTGAAGACTCAAGAATATATAAAAGTGAGAATTAAAGACTGAAGAAATTACTAAAATATGAATGAGTGAATGATGACTGATGACTGATGACAACAGAAAAAATATAATGAAATAAATGACTAAGGAGACTGAAGACTGAAAACTAAAAACTAAAAAGAAAAATTATGACTGAAAAAAGGAAAACAAAGGACTGAGAAACTAAAGACATATAGAATGAGGAAGAAAAATGAAGAAAATACTTAAGACACCAATGACTGAAAAAATGACTGAAGATAACAATGAGGACAGAAGTGACAGATATATAAGATTGCGAATATTGACTGAAGAGAAAAACTGAGGGACTGGACAATGACTAAGGAATGACCAAGACTGATGAATGAACAAAGTGAGTGGCTTGTATGACAATAATCAATAGCTCAACTAGAGACACCTAATTAATGTGGGGAGACTGGAAGGAAATCAAATAACAATATGGTCAAGATAAATATATTTTGGGTTTTTCATTTATAAGATGTCTGCTACCCAAAATCAGCAAATTATAGGTTGCCCCACTTTTAACCAAACTTAAATAGGTGCATCAACCACTTGCGCATCACTAACTACTGAAGAGAATATCAACAACAGCTGAAACCTTTCCCCTGTCCAAGAATTGATCAGTAGATGTTGCTGCATTTGTATGCCCTGGCAACAGAAAAATGACTAACATAATTTTGATTAGCTTCTATCATAACCATATCAAATAAACCGAACATGTGATTGTTCCCACCACAGATTAGTACCTATATGTATATCAAGAATGAGCAAAAATTCACCATAAGGAGTAAAATAAAGCTAAAAGTTGTGAAATGACCACACAAAAACTCTCTGGGCACTTCCCATTTGTCAACGAGGCATAAATTTGGAGAAGCTTCACTCATTTCTAGCATGTTGTACGCAGTCTGTACGAGCAGTATACCACCATGGACTGAATGGAAGGAGCAAAGCCATCCTCATATAAGCGACATAGAAGCAAGTTATACATTATCTCATGACGAATACCTTCAATGATGAAGCGTGCGATGACACACACCACCATACTTAGCAATAAAAGTGGCTTCACTTGTCGGACAACACAACACACTCCATGGAGGCGTTTAGACAGTCACAACATATTCACATCAACTGTTAATAAGCAAACACAACTATTGCTAGATTTCTTTTTCTGAAAACCCAACATGAAAATGGATTGGAAAATCCCCACGGCCGGACCCGCAACATCCTCTCCCCTCCACACACGCACACACGAGCATGCTACTTAGCCTCTAATCTCTGTCCCATACAAATAGAAGCTAAGAAAAAGACGGAATAAAGTACAGATCTGAACTCTCAATCAAATGGAGCTCCCGTGCATGAAATCGAAACTACAGGCACCCTCGCTGACAAAAAAACAGAGGAAATCGAGCGTGGAGACCGACCTCCTAGACGGCACTGAGGTCTCCCGTCCGTATCGCCCGGCTCCCTTCCTCCATGCGCCTCTGTCTCTCTCTCTCCATAGTTCCTGTCCGGACTCGTCGTGGTTGATGCGAATGAATAAGGGGAATGAAAAGATAGACAGGAAAGAAAACGGGCGGAAACTCAAAACGGGTTCAGGTGCAAAGACGACAGGCCCGAAATATTAAAATCACTGACAAAAAAAATCAATCAACACAACGATGCGCGCGCGTTAGAACCATCGCACGGTCAGAAAAGTGACTGTTTGCGAATTAAAAAACAGCTAGCTGTTGTTTAGGAAAAGTGTATTTTTTTAGACCAAAAGGCCATAGCCCCATTCCATTTCCATTGAAAATGAAATTATCAGTTTTACATCATCCCAGCATTATAAGTTCCAGGTTCTTTTTTAGGCTAAAGCCTGCAGCTACATCTAAGCAGAGAAATAGCAAATGACAAGTTACTAGTAATTTCTAGGCACCATCAAGTTCTGATTCCATCTCTAGGGAAACCTTTCGCTGCTTTCCTCGTCTATCTTCATTCCCTCTCTTTTGCCTTAAGCGCGCGCGCCAGCACCCAGACACTGGACAGAGATCTCAGGTGTCCTGAACTGGTGTGCAGTGTGTCAATGCTACACAAAATCAGGCTGCTCCCATTTCTAAAAAAAAAAAAAACACAAAATCAGGCGGTTTGCTGAGAGATCTGACGTTTCAGGTCACTTCGCGTGTTATGGCAAGAGTTCCATGTTCGCTCGATATATTTTCCAAACTTATATATTGACAAAACTAACAAAAGCCAACAACACCATAAGAAGCCAACCAAGCACCACCAAAACACCTGCCAGGTGCCAGCTAGTGACATATTTAAGTCGAAGTTACGTTGACCATCTTTCCTGCTGAATAGAGTGGCATCCTGCTCTTCAATATACTCAACAAGCATAGCAAGCAACTCGGCAGCATTTTCTTGTAATCAGGCCTGTAATGTCATACTGTCTACTTAAGAAAAACAATGTTGTAGGGAGAACAAGGATTTTGGCATTGCATCTCATGAAGAAAACGGCAATGCCCTACTGTAAAGGAACAAATTACTCATCACCAACACCGGCATATGCAGAAAATATGGAAGAGAGATGGGCAGGTAATGTAAGACCATGGGGAAGTTATCAAGCCTGCTGACAAAAGACAACAGCAGTACGAGAAAACAAGCTTAATTTATTTCACCAAAACCAGCTGCTAAATAGTGACATAAATTCATCATAAGATGCATGTCGCCTCCAAGTTGGGCAACTTTCTTGTGGATTCGAAAGGCCTCGTGCCGCATCTTCACCCATGCGTTGCCAAATAATGGTCGCATTAGAGAAGCCCACCCTTTTTCCGAACCTAGATTTGTAATCAGATTATGAGCATAAAAAAAATCGTATTCCACTGGCTAATATATTACTACTTACTAATATTTGTTCCCAAATCACAAAAGAAAGCAGTTATAGATATACCTCATCGATTGTAGAAACTCATGTACGGAATAAGCGAAACGACTTCTTCTCTCTGCGTCCATATCTTCTTCCACCGTAGTGAACCTAGATTAATCTCATAGATGACAAAGTTCATGATCACGAAAATGATATCAGTGCCCTCCATAGAGCCAACCAGTCTAACTGTTTGCCTCGGAGCTGTAAAGGGAAGAAGAAGTTCCTTGAGGTTGACGACTGCACGTTGGGTCCATGCCGCAACACCATTAGAACCCATCTGCGTTGACCATAGATCGACGGTTAACCCGTCTAGCTGCGCAATCCCCAAACTGCCATCCTGCATCCCCATGAGGATGGGGACATCGGAAAAGTAATTAGTCTTCTCTAGGGGCGCATCATGCAGTGATAGGCAATTTGAGCTCAAGTCGTACTTGAGAATTTCTACACGCTCATCGTAGTTACACCCCATCATGAAGTAAAGCGCGTCTTGGAGGAGGACGGGGGGCACCGACTCGATGGTTGCTTCGCAATTCGCAAGACGAAGACTAGAACACGGCTCGCTCCAGTCACCCGTCTCTGGCGAAGACAAGGATGCGTGCACGACGGAACCGCCGCCGGTATGCAGGTACTTGCCGGCGAAGACCACCCGGAAGGGGCCCTCGTGACACGAGCGGTGGTCGCAGCCGGTCACGGCGCAGAGCACCGTGGCCACGACGGTGCTCTGGAGTATTGCGGTGGATGGAGCTTCAGGCTCGTGCAGCTCCTTGGTGCAGCCTGTCATAGGGTCCCAGACGACGAGCTTCGAGGGCCGTACGTCCACCTCGTGCTGAAGGAGAACGCGGCCATGGCGGGAGTCCCACGCAAAATAACGCCGACTCCCCCAGTCACCGGGAAAGCGCACGCCGAATTCCGTGGTCGGTACGAAGGGCGGGACCCAGCAGAAACAAAGGCCGAGCATTGGGGGAGCTCCATGAAACTCGCGGTACCGGCCGCGGAAGCTGGAGCCGGAGAGGAGGCCGAGCCAGAGCTTGCTGGCGATCGAAGCGCGGACGAGGCACGCGGGCTCGTCCGGGGGGAGGCGGAGGAAGATCTCCTCGAGAATTTCGGCCGGCAGCGCAGGTGTCGGTGCCGGCGGCGGCATTGTGGGTGGAGGCGGCGAGGGTTTGTGTCTTTGTGATCGGGAAAAGCTGGAACCAGAGTCGCACCGGTCGGGTTAATCTGGCTGGACACACGTTTTGGGTCCAGTACCAGGTGGGGTTTGTCCGACAGGTGGGGTCGGAAAGGGGTGCAAGCGAGCTGCTCACATCAATCCATCGCGGCGGAGACGGATACGACGGCCATTGCGGTTGTGGATGCCGGCGACGTTGTCCACCAGCCCACTTCTCCAATTAGTTCGTGCAATCGCGCTTTTACGCCTCTTCCACTCCATCTCATGCATGTTCGGCTGATTTTTTTAGATAATGGACGCTTTATTGCTTAGAGTTTAAGCATTACATGCAGCCTCTATATAACTGAGATGCACACAGCCGTACCAATCCACAAGTTACAACTATAAGATTCTAGTTCTCGAAAAAACAACATAAGATTGAACCAAAGAAAGACTAAGGCGAATGAGGTCCAATCCGAAGATCACGCTTCCATCCATGTTGGAAAAAAATATCCCTCGTCGTATCATCCAACCGTGTAGACACCTCTATAAAGTGGTCGCGATGCTCCACATGTTGCAGAGGCGACCGCAAACGGAGCGTAGCGGCGCATCGGTAGATCACTTGCATAAGATTACCATTTTTATTGTTAAAAATCTTGTCATTTCTACATAGCCAAAGCAACCAAATAACGCAATCGCTCCCACCCTAATAAGTAGCTTAAACCTAGAATTCACACCATTAAGCCAATTGCTGAATATATTTGCAATGCTACGTGGTGGATATAAGGTAGAACCTATCTGGATGACTGATTATATAGATCTAACAAAATTGCACTAGAAGAAAAGGTGTTTTATAGTCTCGTCATGATGATAAAAGACACGTGTTTTCCTTCCCCGCCAATTGCGCTTCATAAGGCTATCTTTGGTGAGAATTACCCCTCGACAAAATACCACGCAAACACCTTAGTTTTAAGAGGGATCTTTATGTTCCAAATTTTCTTATTAGTATCAACTAGAACATCAGGTTGCATTAAAGCATTATACGTAGAAGCTACCGAGAAAATGCCATTCTCCGTGAGATTCCAACGAAATTCATTGGATCCCATCGCACGATGCTAGTCTAGGAGCAATGAGACGTCTTCTGATCGACACATTTGGTGGTGAAGTCTCCAAAACCTTAGCGATTGTGTCTCTCTTGTGTCGCACAATATTGTACAATGCAGGATATTGATCCTTGAGAGTGACATTACCAAGCCATTTATCCTCCCAGAATCTAATTTCCGATCCATTCCTAATACATAAAGATTCATATGGGAAGAAGAACTTCTTCGTCGCCATAATGTTGGCCCAAAAATGAGAGTCTCCAGGTTTCCAATAAACTTGAGACAATGCATTTGTGCCAACATACTTTCTCCTAAGGAGGGTTTGCCAAATCCCATTCTAAGTAAGCAACTTGAATAGCCATTTACCAAGGAGGGCCCTATTTTTTACCTTGATATCTTGGATTCCAAGACCACCATGATCTTTTGGTCGGTAGACCACACTCCATTTAGCCAGTGGATATTTTCTTTTCTCATTATCCCCCTGCGAGAAGAATCTCTATCAGAAATAATCACACCTTTTCAATACTCGTTTTGGCAGTTGGAAGGAAGAAATCATATACAATACTGATACGCGTACAGCACGCGTCCGTTGGGAACCCCAAGAGGAAGGTGTGATGCGTACAGCGGCAAGTTTTCCCTCAGTATGAAACCAAGGTTTATCGAACCAGTAGGAGCCAAGAAGCACGTTGAAGGTTGATGACGGCGAGATGTAGTGCGGCGCAACACCATTAGAACCCATCTGCGTTGACCATAGATCGACGGTTAACCCGTCTAGCTGCGCAATCCCCAAACTGCCATCCTGCATCCCCATGAGGATGGGGACATCGGAAAAGTAATTAGTCTTCTCTAGGGGCGCATCATGCGGTGATAGGCAATTTGAGCTCAAGTCGTACTTGAGAATTTCTACACGCTCATCGTAGTTACACCCCATCATGAAGTAAAGCGCGTCTTGGAGGAGGACGGGGGGCACCGACTCGATGGTTGCTTCGCAATTCGCAAGACGAAGACTAGAACACGGCTCGCTCCGGTCACCCGTCTCGGCGAAGACAAGGATGCGTGCACGACGGAACCGCCGCCGGTATGCGGGTACTTGCCGGCGAAGACCACCCGGAAGGGGCCCTCGTGACACGAGCGGTGGTCGCAGCCGGTCACGGCGCGAGCACCGTGGCCACGACGGTGCTCGGAGTATTGCGGTGGATGGAGCTTCGGGCTCGTTCAGCTCCTTGGTGCAGCCTGTCCATAGGGTCCCGGACGACGAGCTTCGAGGGCGATACGTCCACCTCGTGCTGAAGGAGAACGCGGCCATGGCGGGAGTCCCACGCAAAATAACGCCGACTCCCCCAGTCACCGGGAAAGCGCACGCCGAATTCCGTGGTCGGTACGAAGGGCGGGACCCAGGAGAAACAAAGGCCGAGCATTGGGGGAGCTCCATGAAACTCGCGGTACCGGCCGCGGAAGCTGGAGCCGGAGAGGAGGCCGAGCCAGAGCTTGCTGGTGAGCGAGGCGCGCACGAGGCACGCGGGCTCGCCCGGCGGGAGGCGGAGGAAGATCTCCTCGACAATTTCGGCCGGCAGAGCAGGTGTCGGTGCCGGCGGCGGCGGCATTGTGGCCTTGTGGGTGGAGGCGGCGAGGGTTTGTGTCTTTGTGATCGGGAAAAGCTGGAACCAGAGTCGCACCGGTCGGGTTAATCTGGCCGAACACACGTTTTGGGTCCAGTACCAGGTGGGGTTTGTCCGACAGGTGGGGTCGGAAAGGGGTGCAAGCGAGCTGCTCACATCAATCCATCGCGGCGGAGACGGATACGACGGCCATTGCGGTTGTGGATGCCGGCGACGTTGTCCACCAGCCCGCTTCTCCAATTAGTTCGTGCAATCGTGCTTGTACGCCTCTTCCACTCCATCTCATGCATGTTCGGCTGATTTTTTTTCCGATAATGGACGCTTTATTAGTTAGAGTTTAAGCATTACATGCAGCCTCTATATAACTGAGATGCACACAGCCGAACCAATCCACAAGTTACAACTATAAGAGTCTAGTTCTCGAAAAGAAAAAAACATAAGAGTAACCAAAGAAAGACTAAGGCGAAGGAGGTCCAATCCGAAAATCACGCTGCCATCCATGTTGGGAAAAAAATATCACTCGCCGTATCGTCCAACCGTGTAGACACCTCCATAAAGTGGTCGCGATGCTCCACATGTTGCAGAGGCGACCACAAACGGAGCGTAGCGGCGCATCGGTAGATCACCTGCATAAGATTAGCATTTTTATTGTTAAAAACCTTGTCATCTCTATATAGCCAAAGCAACCAAATAACGTGATCGCTCCCACCCTAAAAGTAGCTTAAACCTAGGATTCACAGCATTAAGCTAATTGCTGAATATATTTGCAATGCTACGTGGTGGATATAAGGTAGAACTTATCTGGATGACTGATTATATAGATCTAACAAAATTGCACTAGAAGAAAATGTGTTTTATAGTCTCGTCATGATGATAAAAGACACATGTTTTGCTTCCCCGCCAATTGCGCTTTATAAGGTTATCTTTGGTGAGAATTACCCCTCGACGAAGATACCACACAAACACCTTAGTTTTAAGAGGGATTTTCATCTTCCAAATTTTCTTATTATTATCAACTAGAACATCAGGTTGGATTAAAGCATTATACATAGAAGTCTAGGACCAATGAGACGTCTTCTGAACGACATATTTGGTGGTGAAGTCTCCAACACCTTAGCGAGTATGTCTCCCTTGTGTCGCACAATATTGTACAATGCAGGATATTGATCTGTGAGAGTGGCATTACCAAGCTATTTATCCTCCCAGAATCTAATTTCTGATACATTCCTAATACAGAAAGATCCATATGGGAAGAACAACTTCTTCATCGCCATAATGTTGGCCCAAAAATGAGAGTCTCCATGTTTCCAGTAAACTTGAGACAATGCATTTGTGCCAACATACTTTCTCCTAAGGAGGGTCTGCCAAATCCCATTCTCAGTAAGCAGCTTGAATAGCCATTTACCAATGGTAACTTGCCATGGCTGAGGAGATCGCTGCGCTTGAGCGCACTGGCACTTGGGATCTTGTTTCTCCACCTTCTGGTGTTCGTCCTATCACGTGTAAGTGGGTCTATAAAATTAAGACTCGCTCTGATGGATCTCTTGAGCGCTATAAAGCGCGTCTTGTGGCTCGTGGCTTTCAGTAGGAGCACGGCCGTGACTATGATGAGACTTTTTCCCCTGTGGCTCATATGACTACTGTGCGTACCCTTCTTGTTGTTGCTTCTGTTCGCCGCTGGTCTGTCTCCCAGCTTGATGTTCAGAATGCTTTTCTTAATGGTGAGTTGAGTGAGGAGGTTTACATGCAGCCTCCTCCTGGGTATTCTGTTCCCGATGGGATGGTTTGTCGTCTTCGACGTTCTCTCTATGGTCTCAAACAGGCCCCTCGTGCCTGGTTTGAGCGCTTCGCCTCTGTGGTGACTGCTGCTGGTTTCTCTCCTAGTCTTCATGATCCAGCACTTTTTGTTCACACTTCTCCTCGTGGACGTACTCTTCTTCTTCTCTATGTTGATGATATGATCATTACTGGTGATGATCCTGAGTATATTGCCTTCGTCAAGGCTCGTCTTCGTGATCAGTTTCTTATGACTGATCTTGGTCCTCTTCGCTATTTTCTTGGCATTGAGGTTTCCTCCACTTCTGATGGCTTTTCTATCTCTCAGGAAAAGTACTTTCAGGATCTTCTTGCTCGTGCTACTCTTGGGGATGAGCGCACAGTCGATACTCCTATGGAGCTTAATGTTAAGCTTCGTCCTACTGATGGTGATCCTCTTCCTAATCCCACCCGTTATCGCCATCTTGTTGGGAATCTTGTTTATATTGCTGTCACTCGTCCTGATATTTCTTATCCTGTTCATATTCTGAGTCAGTTTGTCTCATCTCCTACCACTGTTCACTATAGTCATCTCCTCCATGTTCTTCCTTATCTTCGTGGCATGATCACTCGTCGCCTTTTCTTTCCCCGTTCCAGCTCTCTCCAGCTCCAGTGCTATTCGGATGCTACGTGGGCGAGTGATCCTACGGATCGTCGTTCGCTTCTGCTCATTGTGTGTTCTTGGTGGTTCGCTTGTTGCTTGGAAGACGAAGAAACAGGTCGCGGTTTCCCGTTCGAGTGTTGAGGCTGAGTTGCGGGCTATGGCTTTGTTGATTGCTGAGGTGACTTGGTTACGGTGGTTGCTTGCAGATTTTGGGGTCTCTGTTACGACACACACTCCACTTTTGTCTGACAGTACAGGTGCTATCAGTATTGCACGTGATCCGGTCAAGCATGAGCTGACCAAGCATATCGGTGTTGATGCTTTTTACACGCGTGCACAGGGGCAGACGGGCAGGCGGCCACGCGAGGCGTCGGGGCGGCACGCGGGGAGCAGAGCGGCAGCAGGGGTAGACGGGCGAGCGGGGGTAGGGAGATCGGCCAGCAGGGCGGGCGGATCCTGGGGAGAATCGGTCGGGGCGGCAGATCCACGCGCGGGACATGCGGTCAAAGAAGATCGATCGGGGGCAGGCGGATCCAGGCGCTGGAGGAGAATCGGCCGGGGCGCCACACGCGGGATGGGCGGCCTGGACTGGCGACGGAGAGCAGGCGGCGCTGTCGCGCGGGCGGGATGAGCGGAGCAGGCAGAGAACGAACGGAGACGGGCGACGGAACAAGCAACGTCGGCCGGGATTAGAAGATCAATTTATTTCTGATACCATGTTAGGGCAATATGCTTGTTGTATTACCAGGAGGAAACAATATATAGTACATGTACAGGTGCACATATGCAGAAAGCCCCCTAACAAATGGGGAAACTACAATATACAGATATATACATCTGATGGCATGAACACATCAGATGATAACTCAGACAACAACACTGAAGAAGGGCAATTAACTGAAGAAGTGGAAGACCCACCACCTAAATATGATTTATTTGGTGACGATGCATATGACTTGTGATGAAATCATAGATGACGAGCCACAAGATCAATCCAACAGCAACAACAATGTACCTGAAGTTCCTGTTGAGCATCTCTGAACAAGACATCCAAGATTTCATAGATAATGAAGAAGTTGTCAGAACAAGCAGTCAAGAAGTCTGTGCACATAATACTCCACATCTTGGTATGCAGTTTCATTCTGATGATGCAGCTCACAAGTTCTTCAACGATTATGCATCAATATGTGGGTTGGCAATTAGGAAGTCTGGGAATTACCATGCAAGAAAAGAAGGAAGCAGTGGTCACACCTATCTTACAATTTAATGCAACCGTTCAGGGAAGCCTATGGACGAAGCAACTTTGGAAGCTAAGAGAAAAGAGAAGTAGAAAAAGAGGCATGAAAAAGCAGGAAAGGTACCAACTAAGAACACAAGAAAGAGGCGGAGCAATATGATAGAACAAACATGATGCAAAGTTAAAATGATTGTTACATTGAAGAATGAGAAGTGGTCTGTCATTGAAGAATGCAAAGCACAACCATCCGCTTAGGCCACCAGATGAATGAAAGTTGTCTTAGGTCCCATAAAAGCATGACAGAGGATGAGCAACTTTTCATCCGCACATTCAACTCAGTGAAACTAGCCCCCGAGAAGATAATGTCCATTCTAAAATACCTACGAGGTGGTGAAGTTCCGTATACCAAGAAACATGTCATCGATGTTCGGACAACAATAAGGAATGAGTGCAAACTAAATGACATGACACAAGTACTAGATTTCTTCAGGAAAAGAAAAGAAGAAGATCATCAGTTTTACTACAATTTCCAGCTTGGTGAAGGCAAGAAGGTCCTAAGTATATTCTGGGCAGATGGTTACTCTAGGAGGAGGTATGATTTGTATGGAGATTGTCTCAGCTTCGACACAACCTACAAGACTAACAAATATAATCTCCCTTTTGCTCCCTTTGTTGGTGTTACAAGGCATGGCCACAACTGTCTATTTGCTTATGCAATCATGCAAAATGAAGCTGCAGATTGTTTCACATGGTTATTTAGGGAATTTCTGGATTGCATGGGTCATAAGGCTCCACAAACAGTTATCATAGACCAATGTGTCGCAACGGGTACTGCAATTGGTGAAGTTTTCCCAAATGCAATACACAAAATCTGCTTCTTCCACGTAAGAAACAAGGCTAAAGAAAAGTGTGGTAGACCATTTGCAACAAAAGAACACCTACATGCCGATTTCTCAGATATATTGCGCAATTCATTAACTGTGCAAGAGTTTGAGTTCCTTTGGCAAGAAATGATAGAGAAATATGATGTTGGGCACCTTAAGTACCTCCAAGCAATGTGGAAATTCACACATAGGTTTTTACCTGTTTACATCAAGCAGGCCTTCTTCCCTTTCATTCAATCAACCGCAAGAAGTGAAGGGACAAACTCTGTATTCAAAGACAATGTTGGGTCAACCTACAACATCATTAGTTTCTTGTGTGAATACCAGAGGATCATCAACCAAATTGAAGGGAAATAAAAAGAACAGGATTCTATCACAAGGACTACTATACCTTCTTACTGGGTGAAAAGTGAGATTGAGTTCCAAGATGGGCGCATATACAATAGGAAAATATTGTATAAGTTCTAGAAGCAGCTTTCATTCACAACAAAACTCCATGTTGATAAGAATGAACGCTACGAGGTATACAAGACGGGGATGCTAGCTGAGAAAGATTTCAGGCCTCAGAGGTTTCTTGTTGTTGTTAACCTACAACTACATGACTTCTCTTGTATTCATTGCAAATTCTAGGAGGATGGAATCCTTTGGAGCCACATACTCCGTGTTCTTGTGACACTTAACATATCTGATCTACTAGAGAAATATTTCATAGATAGATGGAAGCCTAAAGAATGGAAAATTTTAAGAGATAAACAATACAATGTTCCTTTGGAGCTCACAGAGAAGAGAAGGCCCTAAGGTTCAGCCTGCTGACTAAAAGGCTTGTTGAGATTGCCTTAGAAGGCTCCAAAGACAATGAAAGGTATCTTCTAGTTGTGAAGGATGCTATTGAGTTAGAAGCAAAGTAGTTGTGAAGCATGCTATTGAGTTAGAAGCAAAGTTAGATGAAATTAACCTGGCTCAAGAACAAGCTGAAATGCAAAGTAGAACACAAAATTCAGAGAGCCGTCCAAAGGTAGTGGATGATGGTTTTGGCCTAATTCTTGAGAATCCTGATGTGACCAAGTCTAGAGGACGACCAACAACAAAAGGGTGTGACAAGACTATAACTGAGCATTACCGCACAAAGCAAAGAACTACATGCATTAACTATGGTTCACATGACCACAACATTGCAGGTTGTGTTAACAAACATCTAGCCAAATCCAATTTTCAGAAGAAACCTCGAAACAACTGAACTTCAGGTTTGAAAAAGATATTTAGTTCATTATTTGTTTATTTGTACCGACATGCAAAAAATGTAATATTGAAGTAGTTCTTATTGGTATGAAAATATGTTTTTGTGCAGGTGAAAGTTCAACAATAAAAAGGCAAAATCATGATGGAAGCACACCGCCTAAATCAAGAAAGAAGACAAAAGTTCAGAGTAGTCCTATTGAGCTTTGAAGGCGATTCTTAGTTAGTTTGTTGCAGCATTTTAATCAGGCTTGTATGAAAACTAATGATGTGTCCAAAAAGGGTATTCTTATGTACGAACAGAAGTTAATTAATGTAATAGGTTAATTTACATATTTACCAGAATAGTTACTATCTTTGGTCGCATGAACTTATTTGTGCAAAAAAGGTATTCAATTGTGGTGACCCGGCATACCACTGCATGGTGTAGTATGCAAGTCTGATATAACACCAATGAAACACCGTTCCACTAGTATTATATCGCTCAGAGTGGTACAACAGAAACATATGCGGGTCCAAGGCATGTCTATAGAATTACATACGTACTCGTTACGTAAGATCAGCACAGCCTCCTACTTTACAATGAGGTAAAACTGCAAATAAACTCCAGGAGAACGACTCGTAGTCTAATCCTAACACGAACTCTATTTGTAGAGTATTTAACTAGCTACAGAGGCTATGAATAGATTCTAACTAAATAGGAGCTAGGTTTAGGAAGCTAGTTCCCTTCTACTTCTTAATCTAGGTTTTCTCCATGGTGGATGTGGTATATGACTCTTCCGGCAGATTTCTGTCCCTTGAAGTAGTTGTTGTCTCCTCGGTCTTCGAGTTGAACTGGAGATCCTCCTTCATGGCCTCCATATCTAAGCAGGGGATTTAAGAGTGGGATGAGTACGAGCGTAACAAGTTCATTATAGGAAAGAGGTGTTTAATGCACTAGCTACAACATTAGACCAGAAAGTCTAATACCAATGCAGGTTTTGATAACCATTTCTTCAAAAGGTTGCTTTTATTCAGAAGAACTATGTCCGTCAGCCTTCACCGGTTTACTAGAACTTCATGGAGTTCCTTTCCGAGCAGCGTTCGCAGCTCCAAATCCCGGAACAGGAGTGACGAGTCACGATTCATTACATTCTGCAGAGGTGTGTTGCTTTACCCATAAGAGATCTTAACCTTGGTGCCAACCGAGCACGTTACCCGTTCACACTTCCTTTGGTGTGAGGCCCGGTATAAGGTCATAGCCAATCATATTCCTCCGCTACCTCATACACCCACCCTTTGCTGCAAACTCCGACCCTGGGTCCTCGCCGGTGCTCTTATACCAACTAAGGACGGCCCCCGACCACGACAACAGTTCAGGTCTCTACCATGAACTCCTTCGCCGGCAGCTGCAACCCATCATAGACCGCAATAACCGTGGGGACTTCATCGGGACCCCCACCCTACCACTTGTCCTCTCTTGGATCAAGGGTACCACTTGTCCTCTCTTGGATCAAGGGTCTACGGTAAAGCGCATCCGTTGATGTACAAGAGGTGGAAATACAATTGACTATTCCGTCCCACTCCAGATCTTATGGTTAACACGGGTATTACGGCACAAGAATCACTGGACGACATTTGTTGTTTAATCCTAGATGGATATAAACCCTTGCAATGGAACATCCACCATATCAACACAATCCATGGTTCCATTGCCCACCACATAGTCATATTCATAGTTATGAAAATAGTGGTTTTGGTTTTTATGCAATAGTGATAATCATAGTACTTTGCAAGTAATTTGATAAAGATACTCAAATGACATGAGCAAGTGATGAACTTGCCTTTCTTGACTGCAAGATTATGCAGGCAAGGTCTTCGATACGCAATAACTCCAAATTCTGAAATAGCATCATCGTCCGGTAAGGACGATGTTTAAAAGATTGGCAAGGATGCAATAATGCATAAGTATGCGATGCAATCGTTCTAAGCGTGACCTAACCCCGATGATTTAGGAATAGTGAGTGGTAATGATTAGTTCAGGGTGTGTTGCACTTTTAGAGTGATTCACAATCAAGGTTCTTATTCAGGTTTGTGTTGTTTTAGAATCATACGCAAGTGGTAAAATGCATAGTGACAATCATACACATCAAGAAATAGTAGTTGTATAATAAGTAAAGAGCAGTTGTCAATTTTAAGTCCTATAGTGCATGGTTGATGATTACTTGTTATATACTTTAAAAGAATAACTTTTGAAGAACATATTCTTTAATAAAGAACATGTATGATAATTAGGTTTGTGGGGTTCTATGGTTTTCTATGGTTCTAATTGGTTTCTGGAGTAAGTATTAGATGAATCCCAACCATGTTGGATTCATCAACATTTAGGGCTTGTAAGGTTGAGTTAAGCCTAGGCATCTTAAGCAATTAATTATACGTGGTTGCTATCAAGGTTGATTCATCTTGCTGATGATTGCTAGCTAGGGTTTATATGTTCTTATAAGCAGAGTTGATGATGGTTCTCTGTTTACTTCAAAAGAATAACTTTTGAAGAACATACTTCTTAAGTAGTAAGAAGCATTTTAATTAAGGCTTATGGGTCCTAGGGTTTGCTATTGGATCCACTAAGTAAGGAATAGCTGGTGCCTAAACAATATGGTTCATAAATCTCTAGTACTTGTAGGGTTCAATTGAACATAAACACCTAGAGGAAATTACTACACATGTTGTTAGTTTGGTTGATCACAATGGTTTCATACCAAAGATTGATGGCTAATGATTATTAGGTTTGGTACCATGCTTCTAATGGAACAATATTGGATGATATAACTAACAAGCTATGTTCAAATTTCTAGTATAAGGTTAGGTATTATAGGATACCTAAATAATACACCTAACATATGGTATAGTGTTGACCTCATACTTAAGGTCTAATCCTAAAGGTCGTACTTGTAATTATCAAACATGGTCATGCAAATTAAGTCAAACAATTCCATTTGGCTCAAACATGTGTAAGAATATGGCCTAAAGTGTTGTTAAAGTTTTTGTGTCTTCGGATGTGATACAAATTCCTATTATAGAGTTATAGCAACTCATATCATATTTAAGTTTGAGAAGCTATAAGAATTTCCTAAAGTATCGTTGATTTAATCTTACCAATTTTTGTTAAGGAAAACATTCCTTACAATTATAATTTGGTACTATAATTTAAGACTAGTTAATATTTATTTGCTACATGAATAATTTTCATAAGTTATTAGATTAGAAAATAATTTATATTTATTGGTTAAGTATTTTTATATACTATATAAAAATAGGCACACATAGATGTAATGTAAGTATGATACGGATTCTGATTTGATTAACTTAGATGGGGGCATATCGTATACATTTAGTAAATTAGTTATTGAGCCTAGAATTAATTTGGGCTAATTAGCACACACACATACACTAAAGGATTAGATGTTGGGCTGAATGTAATTGGTTCCAGAGTAGTACTAACGTACACACATTGTGTGTATGTACACGTGCACGTCCGAGACCAGCGCATCACGTCTCTGTTAGTCGAGTTCTCTCATCTCACCAGCACTATACTGCTCCCTCGCGATCCCCTTCCTGGTGATACGCCTGCCGTTGCCCCGGCCGCTGCCGGCCGCCTCCGCCGCCTCTGCTCGCCGGTTTAGCTAGGTCGCTTCTCCTCGCTCTCCTCCAACAGATCCACCTCACCGCGACGCCCCCTAGCGCCCACGCTCACCTCCAAGGCGAACACTAGCAGCCTGTGTTGGGGCCGTCGCCGGACGATTCCGGCGCCGCCTGCTGCCGTCCCGGCCGTCGTCGGACGCCTCCAACATGGCTGATTTCCGGCCACTCCTCCCTCCGCCGCAAGCTGGCGATTCTCCGCCACGAATGGTTCCAGCCCGCGCCCCGCGCGTGACCGTGTGGAACCCTAACTTGGGCTCGCCGGCGCGGCAACAGTGCCTCCGCGCCGCTGGCTGCACCCTCAACGAAGACCATGAGCTAGTCCTCGTCGTTCTTCCTCGACCACCACCCGAACTCTCGCTCGACCTGGCCGTGTGCGGCCACCCGCCGATCTCCCCGATGGTGTGGTGCTGCTGTGACAACGCTGCCGTGCCACCTGTTGCAGCCTCGACGCCGGCGCGATGGTGCAGTGGACGCAACCTCGGCGTCGCCTACCCCGGCTACTACCCGGACTGCAATGTGAGCTACCCCTTGTCTTCTCTATTCTGTCCATGACCATGAGTTGGGAATCATGTGCTGCAAAGATTACACTTGATGATCTAGTGTTCCCGTGTTATACCTGGGCTGCACAATATTTGCTTGACAATTATGTGCCCCAGATTTTATTGTGCTGCAATTATCCATCTATATGCTATATTATTCTGCTTGATGAATATGTGCCCCAGAAATGTTATAGCGAAGCTAATATTGTGGGCTGGCTTATCATGTCATGGTTGTTTATGTTACTGCTATACTGGTTTGTGAAGTATGTCTTGAACTAGGCAATTACTGGTTCACATGAAAATGACAAGCGCTAGTTTAAAAATGCCCCAATTTGGATGATTTAATCATCGGCAGCATATGTAGTTTACTGATGTGAACTAACTCTGATGAAACTGAACTTATATTTGACTGTTTCCATTGGTGCAATAATTCCTAGCTAGTGGGTGTGTTGCATGGAAAGTAATATGATCCTTGGTATTGTTAAATTGTTGCAGCATAGATATTTGATAAGAACAGATGCTACTACTGTTGGGTTTGACTGTTTTGATGGTGCTTTAATTCATGGTTGCTGCTAATGATTTTTAGATCACTTGCACACCTGATTCAGTCCAATTGGTTTGTTGTATTTTTGCAGGATAGTTATATCCAATCTCTGGAAATGTTTTACTTGTGGGAGTGGTACCTAACTACCTATCTACTCTACTACTTGCCTCACTGATATTCTCATTACTCTACTACTTGCCTCGCTGATATTCTCATTGTGGTACCCACTGTGACCTTTTCCTCCTCTCTAACCTGTATCCAAGGCCAAAGTTTGTGTGTGTGACATTAAGATATATTTACTGTGCTTAATTACTAGCTGCTGCTGTTGATCACCAGATTACGTGCATACATGATTTAGTCCTATAGTGGTGTTGGGTATGAGCTCCTGATATTATAAGGGATCACTAGCTAAAGATGGTGATTTGGCTCCCCTCTCTACTTGCATCTTTCTATCTATCAACTGATAAGAATATATTTTCTGCTTGATTTTCTGAGCTTAGCCTACGATGCATATGCTGAGGCATAGATTTGGAGTAAGAATAGATACTAGTTTTAAGTGATTGCCTAACAACCTGCTGGAGTAGCGTAGCTTGGTCTTCTGGACTCTGAATAACCTGCATCTTGTGGATGACCTGCTCCTCCTCGCTTCTTGATCTGCTTCCTATGGATCTAGTTGCTATTTGGCTATTTCTAGTATTATCCTGATGGATATATGTGTGTTTGCTGGTAGAGCAAACACATGGGTGTCAAATACTAGTATTGTTCTTGCGGTTCTTGATCTTCTGGTGGATTTTACTAGTGTGAATGATTGATAGATAGACTAGAGATAATTTATTGGTGTGATCAAGATGTGGTGCGGCTGGGATTTCATTTATATGGCTGTCTAGTGCTTCTGTGGATGACAACACATCTCTGCATGTGGTGACTATGCTGCTGTTGTGTGGCCCCTCCTCTTGTGCAGGTTGACAAGTTGGTTTGCTTCTACTCCTAGTGCAAGCAACGGCTGAGTGATCTTTATCCCTTGCTAGACCATTCTTTTATGTGCTGCCAAGTGGTTAATCCTTATTGGCTAATATTATTATGTGAGCTAAATACCTCCAGTATGCCCCCAAAATATGATTAAGCTTTGCTTAATTACTAAGTGGTTTATGGTTAGTTGGCTTAGGATCATATTGACTATGCTATGTCAAAGATGATCCATTTAAAATAATTGGTGGGTTTTCTTATAACAAGAACTTGACTAAGTTAGAGGGATTAATTATTTGCCTTGACGCCTAATAGAATCGGATCTTAATGTTGCCTCTTGTCTCTTCTCTTGTGTGAATTATTCAGTGTTGCATGATGTTGCCTTGTCCTTGTTGCCTCATGCTCCCAATGATCCATTTTCCCCTTTTATGATACAAAGATGATCCATAATCCGAAGTTGCTTATAGATTGAGATTGATCCCTCTAGCTGACACTTAGATATTAGCACAAGTTCCTAATATCTACTAGTTGAGTTCTAAAACATTAAGATGCCTCATCTTTGATGATGGCAACATTTTAATCATAACAAAATTATCTTCTTTGTCTTTGTTGTTTGTTTTGCAGGGAAAAGTAGAACAAAAATATCAAGATTAGATTTAGGGATTCTTTTTGTTTCTTTGTACTCTTTTATTTCTTTTGTAGCTTATAAATAATTGAATTATGATAATTGTAATAAGGTTTAATTATTTATCTATTTTGAATTATCAAATGTGTTAACTCTTACATATTGTATTTCATATTATAGTTTAGAATTCGAATTCCAATTCAAATTATTAATTGAGTTCATGTTTTGAATTGAATTCAAATTATTCCTCCCGCAACCAAAAGAATTTAGGAAAGGTCATGTCGAAATTTATCGCACTCACATCGATGTGCTAATTCAATTCCACCGATGCAAGAGAAGCCTCGATCACTTTGATAGTCTTAAACAAAAGCGCGAAAATTCCCCGGATTTTTTATGCATGAATGCAATGCACACATCTGTTTCCTCTATTTTTGTAACCCCAAATACTGGGATATTACAGTCTCTACCCCTTAAACTAAACTTCGTCCTCGAAGTTTGAACTCCCTCACGTTTCGGAATGTGGAACTGATTTGTGCAGACTACGACTTTTCTTGAATTCCGTATTGATCTTAATGGATATCATTGAATATATCCCTTGTACAGATTCTTCCTGGAATCAAATAGTGTCTATCATTAAATAACTATTACTTCCTTTACTTCCATGATTTCCTCCAGTATTCTAAGCTTGTTTCCTTTCTCATTGAAGATTCAATGTTTGGGACAACTTCTGGTGCTGATAGACTTAACTGAAGGCTAATTTGATAACATACTCCTAATTGGTTATTCAAAAACTTGGTTCTACAAGATTTATTTAAGGTAAGTTTTATTTCCCATTACCAGCTAAAACTACAGTAATGGTACTTAGTAGGGTATTTACCATGGGGTGGTTTTGATGGTTTATTTCCCCAGGAATGGATTAGACTTATTTAGTCCATCCAATCATGGATTATGGTTGATACCTATAACTATTTTGGTTCCTTTAGGTTCCATGAAAGGAACCTTCAATTAGTCTTTAGTTTTGGTATGGTCAATCTTCTTCGGTCTTTGGCCTTCTTAAGCTTTATTTGGTCTTCGATATCTTCTTCATCCAACTTCATTAACCTTGGCTTACTTGAGCTTTCTTATTTTGGAGTAGGTATTACTTACTTTCTCAAGTTATAATCCAATTTTTTTACTTCCTCGAAGTATGAATCTCGGCTTCTGGTCTGACATCCTTCTGAAAGTATTGTTCAACAATCTTATGAAAATAAGATCGAACTTCCTCTCAGTTCGGACCTTCTTCTTCTTCTATCTTGCTCAAAGTATTGAGTCATTGTACATCCAACTCAATCTTTACTCTACCCCTTGGAGTTTTCTTATGGTCTTCAGCTCCTATTCTTCCAACCATTGGACTTATGGTTAGAATATTAGTCTGAGTCTAACTTATGGTCTGTACTTCTTCCAAGGTCTCGCGAAGAGTGTTTGTGGTGTATCCACTCAATTTGTGGACATCCAAGGTGAATCCTTCTAACTAATGTTTATAGGTCATAGTTATTTGGCTGACAAATTTTTATTTGTTCACAACTTCTTGGTACGAATAATCCAATTGCGGACTACTTGATACCAACTGTGGCTATTTGATAACTAAAAGTGGTCTCTATTATAGGTTCTGATCAACTGGACGAGACATCTTCTACTTTATCTCGCGGTATTGATCCTATACCACAACTGTGGTCTTCTGATATCAACTATGGTCTTCTTATATCTGCTATGGTTTCATATATCATCTTCCTTCATTCAGGGTTTATTTTGCAAAAACACCACTAGCTGACACTATGAATATAGTATCCTACGTGATTTCCCATGCATTCTCTCTTCCATGTTGACTATGGATCTGCTTCAGCTTCACCATAATTACCAGACTTCTCACCTTCATGCTTCTTCCGTACTAAAGTACTCCTCTATTGAGGTAAAGCATGAATCTTGATTAATACTCCCTTCAGGGTATTGTGGTTACTTCCCACAACTTTGCTTCCTTTTACTGATCAACCTTCATCTTGTCCATAAAATATTCAGAATTCGTCACTTCCTCACACGAATACCATTACCCTCTAGATCTATAACATCAAGTAAGGACTTGATATTGCAACATGCATTTGCATATCAAAGTCAAACTTCATGTATGGATCTAGTCAAACAAGGAAAATCCAATAAAATCCAAGAAGATTCAGCTTTGTGCATATAATACACACCATCATAAGCTCTGAATAAAATAGTTGAGTAAGACATCTCTAAGCATCAGGCTCGATGTGTAGTATATAACACCACATAAGATAGGTTTATATAGTGATACTTAGCATGAATAGATGGGATTCTACTACTTGTCTCAACCTTTACCTTAATTGCACATTTGCAATGAGATAAACTTGAAACAAAATAGGCTAGGATAGTTAAAGTTAATCTAATTTTCTCTAGAAGTACTACTTACTTCCATTTTGTTGAGGACTATCTCACATGATAGGTCTAGGTTCTAACATTGCTACTCTAAACACATAACTATTGAAATATAGCTCCGATACTTCCAAGTGTTTCTACCATAAACATATGGTCATGATGTGCTTGGCACATTTCCCATGGTTTTGGAATACAATTCTTGCACTATTTGTTTAGCACTTGGCTTCTTATTGTACTCCTCCTAAGTATTTATGATGTTATAGTCTATCACATAATGATTCTCAGGTGAATCATATATGATTAACAACTCTACCATGTGTACCTACTTTATCTCTCTTCCTTACCTCCCATGATTGACTCATCATGGTCTATACTACCTCATATAACTTATATTCATCCCTTACTATCAGTTGTTTTACAAGTTTGGATAGTTTACTTACCCATTACTTGTATTGGTTTACACCTTCTAATAGGATATTTTTCTTATACACATATCTTCATTACTTGATATCACTCCTATTACAGGTCTGGATAATTCTTACTTAACCATAACATGTGTTGGTACACATCTTCCAATAGGATATCTTCCTTATGGTTATATCCTTTCTTTGGACTATCATGTATTGTATATCAACTATGATCTACTCATCTATAGTTTTAAGGACTTAATGATGTGCTACATATTTTGGATTAACTAACTAACTTCACTTAGGAAAGATAGGTAAGAAATGTTGACTTAAGTGTGTCAGGATTATTCTCAAGTGAATATCCATCTCAAGTCATAAGAACTATTTAGTTTAGCTAAGAAAACTACCTATAGACACTACCAAACCTATGGGTCTCCTTTAAAGGGTTTTAATCCTAGGGTCAAAGCATTTGCTCTGATACCAACTGTGGTGACCCGGCATACCACTGCATGGTGTAGTATGCAAGTACTGATATAACACCAATGAAACACCGTTCCACTAGTATTATATCGCTCGAGTGGTACAACAGAAACATATGCGGGTCCAAGGCATGTCTATAGAATTACATACGACTACTGTTACGAGAAGATCAGCACAGCCTCCTACTTTACAATGAGGTAAAACTTCAAATAAACTCCGGGAGAACGACTCGTAGTCTAATCCTAACACGAACTCTATTTGTAGAGTATTTAACTAGCTACGAGAGGCTATGAATAGATTCTAGCTAAATAGGAGCTAGGTTTAGGAAGCTAGTTCCCTTCTACTTCTTAATCTAGGTTTTCTCCATGGTGGATGTGGTATATGACTCTTCCGGCAGATTTCTGTCCCTTGAAGTAGTTGTTGTCTCCTCGGTCTTCGAGTTGAACTGGAGATCCTCCTTCATGTCCTCCATATCTAAGCAGGGGATTTAAGAGTGGGATGAGTACGAGCGTACTCAACAAGTTCATTATAGGAAAGAGGTGTTTAATGCACTAGCTACAACATTAGACCAGAAAGTCTAATACCAATGCAGGTTTTGATAACCATTTCTTCAAAAGGTTGCTTTTATTCAGAAGAACTATGTCCGTCAGCCTTCACCGGTTTACTAGAACTTCATGGAGTTCCTTTCCGGCAGCGTTCGCAGTTCCAAATCCCGGAACAGGGAGTGACAGGTCACGATTCATTGCACTCTGCAGAGGTGTGTTGCTTTACCCATAAGAGATCTTAACCTTGGTGCCAACCGAGCACGTTACCCGTTCACACTTCCTTTGGTGTGAGGCCCGGTATAAGGTCATAGCCAATCATATTCCTCCGCTACCTCATACACCCACCCTTTGCTGCAAACTCCGACTCTGGGTCCTCGCCGGTGCTCTTATACCAATTAAGGACGGCCCCCGACCACGACAACAATTCAGGTCTCTACCATGAACTCCTTCGCCGGCAGTCGCAACCCATCATAGACCGCAATAACCGTGGGGACTTCATCGGGACCCCCACCATACCACTTGTCCTCTCTTGGATCAAGGGTACCACTTGTCCTCTCTTGGATCAAGGGTCTGCGGTAAAGCGCATCCGTTGATGTACAAGAGGTGGAAATACAATTGACTATTCCGTCCCACTCCAGATCTTATGGTTAACACGGGTATTACGGCACAAGAATCATCTGGACGACATTTGTTGTTTAATCCTAGATGGATATAAACCCTTGCAATGGAACCTCCACCATATCAACACAATCCATGGTTCCATTGCCCACCACATAGTCATATTCATAGTTATGAAAATAGTGGTTTTGGTTTTTATGCAATAGTGATAATCATAGTACTTTGCAAGTAATTTGATAAACATACTCAAATGACATGAGCAAGTGATGAACTTGCCTTTCTTGACTGCAAGATTATGCAGGCAAGGTCTTCGATACGCAATAACTCCAAATTCTGAAATAGCATCATCGTCCGGTAAGGACGATGTTTAAAAGATTGGCAAGGATGCAATAATGCATAAGTATGCGATGCAATCATTCTAAGCGTGACCTAACCCCGATGATTTAGGAATAGTGAGTGGTAATGATTAGTTCAGGGTGTGTTGCACTTTTAGAGTGATTCACAATCAAGGTTCTTATTCAGGTTTGTGTTGTTTTAGAATCATAAGCAAGTGGTAAAATGCATAGTGACAATCATACACATCAAGAAATAGTAGTTGTATAATAAGTAAAGAGCAGTTGTCAATTTTAAGTCCTATAGTGCATGGTTGATGATTACTTGTTATATACTTTAACAGAATAACTTTTGAAGAACATATTCTTTAATAAAGAACATGTATGATAATTAGGTTTGTGGGGTTCTATGGTTTTCTATGGTTCTAATTGGTTTCTGGAGTAAGTATTAGATGAATCCCAACCATGTTGGATTCATCAACATTTAAGGCTTGTAAGGTTGAGTTAAGCCTAGGCATCTTAAGCAATTAATTATACGTGGTTGCTATTGATGGCGTGTATTTCACACGTTCGTTGGGAACCCCAAGAGGAAGGTATGATGCGCACAGCAGCAAGTTTTCCCTCAGACAGAAACCAAGGTTTATCGAACCAGGAGGAGCCAAGAAGCACGTTGAAGGTTGATGGCGGCGGGATGTGGTGCGGCGCAACACCAGAGATTCCGGCGCCAACGTGGAACCTGCACAACACAACCAAAGTACTTTGCCCCAACGAAACAAGTGAGGTTGTCAATCTCACCGGCTTGCTGTAACAAAGGATTAACCGTATTGTGTGGAAGATGATTGTTTGCAGAGAAAACAGTAAAAACAAGTATTGCAGCAGATTTGTATTTCAGTATTAAAAGAATGGACCGGGGTCCACAGTTGACTAGAGGTGTCTCTCCCATAAGATAAAGGCATGTTGGGTGAACAAATTACAGTCGGGCAATTGACAAATAGAGAGGGCATAACAATGCACATACATGTCATGATAAGTATAGTGAGATTTAATTGGGCATTACGACAAAGTACATAGACCGCCATCCAACTACATCTATGCCTAAAAAGTCCACCTTCAGATTATCGTCCGAACCCCTTCCAGTATTAAGTTGCAAAGCAACGGACAATTGCATTAAGTATGGTGCGTAATGTAATCAACAACTACATCCTCGGACATAGCGCCAATGTTTTATCCCTAGTGGCAACAAGCACAACACAACCTTAGAACTTTTCGTCACTGTCCCGAGTGTCAATGCGGGCATGAACCCACTATCGAGCATAAATACTCCCTCTTGGAGTTAAGAGTAAAAACTTGGCCGAGCCTCTACTAATAACGGAGAGCATGCAAGATCATAAACAACACATATGTAATAACTTGATAATTAACATAACATGGTATTCTCTATCCATCGGATCCCGACAAACACAACATAGAGTATTACAGATAGATGATCTTGATCATGTTAGGCAGCTCACAAGATCCAACAATGAAGCACAATGAGGAGAAGACAACCATCTAGCTACTGCTATGGACCCATAGTCCAGGGGTGAATGATACGTCCAAAACGTATCTACTTTCCCGAACACTTTTGCTATTGTTTTGCCTCTAATTTGTGTATTTTGGATGCAACTAACACGGACTAACGCTGTTTTCAGCAGAACTGTTCCGGTGTCTCGTTTTTGTGCAGAAATCCAACTTTCAGGAAAAACCTCGGGATTTTGACGAAAGGGCCTATTTTCCCGAGAATAATAACGGAGCCGGAAGGACAATTGAAGTGGAGGCCCGAGGGCCCCACACCACATGGCGGCGCGGCCCGGGGGGGCCCGCGCGGCCATGTGGTGTGGCCCCTCGGCTGGCCTCCGACGCCCCCTTCGGACTACTTATTCGCCTCGACCTAAAAACGCACGGGGAGAAGTCGAAGTCGCGCGAAACCCTCCGAACGCCGCCACATCGCGAAACTCCGTCGCGGGAGCCGAAGTCTCCGTTCCGGCACTCCGCGGGACGGGGAATTGGAGGAGATCATCACCGCCATCACCGCCAACGCCTCTCCATCAACCAGCAATGTTTCCCCCATCCATGTGTGAGTAATTCCCCCGCTGTAGGCCGAAGGGGATGGTAGGGATTGGATGAGATTGGTCATGTAATAGCATAAGATTGTTAGGGCATAGTGCCTAGTGTCCGTAGATGGTACTTTTATGATATTGTTGCAACTTGTTATGCTTAATGCTTGTCACTAGGGCTCGAGTGCCATGATCTCAGATCTGAACATGTTATTGATTCATGAAGATATTCGTTGTTTATGATCTTACCTGCAAGTTGTATACACATGTCGCTGTCCGGAACCAATGGCCCCGAAGTGACAGAAATCGGGACAACCGGAGGGAATGGCAGTGATGTGAGGATCACATGTGTTCACGGAGTGTTAATGCTTTGCTCCGGTACTCTATTAAAAGGAGTACCTTAATATCCAGTAGTTTCCCTTGAGGCCCTGCTGCCACCGGCTGGTAGGACAAAAGATGTTGTGCAAGTTTCTCATTGCGAGCACGTACGACTATAATTGGAACACATGCCTATTGATTGATTAGTACTTGGATACCGTTTTATTATTATCTGCAAATGCCTTGCTATGATTGTTACATGAGTTTCTCTCATCCATGCAACGCCCGTCATCCGTCCCCGTGCCTACAGTATTTTAATCCTCGCTGTTTACTATAATCACTACTGCTGTCTTTGTTACTCTGCTGCTGTTATTTCACTACTGCTACTACTATAAAACTGTTACTACTGATAAACTCTTGCGAGCAAGTCTGTTTCCAGGTGCAGCTGAATTGACAACTCCGCTGTTAAGGCTTTCAAATATTCTTTGTCTCCCCTTGTGTCGAATCAATAAATTGGGTAATACTTCCCTCGAAGACTGTTGCGATCCCCTATACTTGTGGGTCATCAAGACTATTTTCTGGCGCCGTTGCCGGGGAGCATAGCTTTATTTGGAAGTTAACTTGGATTGATATTGTTCGCTGCAAATTCTCCATCATGGGTAAACCTCGCGATACTAAGGTCGCCATATTACCATCCACTACAAGAAAAGGTACAACTCTGAGTACCTCTGCTGCTCTTGATTCACCATCCGTGATTGATAAACTTGTTTCACCGCCACATGCTTCAAATGCTGGTACTTCGCTGAATCTGAAAACTCTCATAATACTTGATAATATGTCTGCTGTGCTTGATGATAGTGGTTCATTGGGAACTTTTCTAGATGCTAAAATTGCTAGGTCTAGACAAATTGAAAATGCTGAAACTCCCGATGTTACTACACCTGTTAATTCACCTGAACTTGAATACTCTAGTGATGATCTTGATGAAGATTATGTGGAACTTGATGATGATTTTATTGAAAAATGCCATGCTACTACTGATGCAAGAAAAATTAAAAAGTTGCTTGCAGAACATATTGTTAGATATAAAGCTGTCTCCCGATCCTAAATTTGCCACATCTCCTATAAACATTAGGGATAAAGATTATGATTTTTCTCTTGATCTATCTCATATAGCTATTGTTGAGAAAACACCCTTTTGTGGTACTCGAAAAAGAAAGTGCTTGTTGAACACATGACTGAGTTATCTACTTTGAGTAGCTTGTTTTCCGATGATGTTAAGAAGCGTACTTACTTTGTTGCTAAAATCTTTCCATTCTCATTAAAGGATGACGCTAAAACTTGGTATAATAGTTTGCCACCTAGTTCTATTAAAAGTCCAAAAGAATTGCTTGCTTGTTTTCTTTCGGAAATACTTTCCTGCTAGTGCTCAACATGCTGCTTTGCGGAGAGTTTATAATTTTGATCGGGGAGATGAAGAGAAATTGCACGAGGCACTGGGCGAGATTTTGCTCTCTTATTAGAGCTCTGCTCGACCATGATTTGGAAAAACATGATTTACTTGATATATTTTATAGTGGACTAACCATTGAGTCTAGGGCATACCTGGATAGTTGTGCTGGTTGTGTTTTCGGGAAAAGAACTCCGGACGACGGCGAAGAATTATTGGCTAAAATAAGCCGGAATTATGATGATTGGACTACGCCTGAACCAACTCCAACGCCAATAGTGAAGAAGAGGGGTTTAATTAAATTGAATGATGAAGATATGAGGGAAGCCAAGAAGTCTCTCAAGGAGAAAGGTATTAAATCCGAAGATGTGAAGAATCTACCTCCTATAGAAGATATATGTGAGATAATTCCCCCTTCATCCATGATTGAGGTAAATTCCCTTCAACGCTTTACTAGGGAAGATATTCCGTATTCAAAACCTCCTGCGCAATGCTTAGATGAGTTTGATAATTATATTGTTAAGCAAGAAAATTTTAATATGAGAGTAGAGAATCATCTAATGGAAAATTCTCAAGCTATTAGTGAATTGCATGATATTGTGGAGAGAACCTCCAATGATGTTAAGATGCTTGTTAAACATTTTCATATGGTTCAAACTCAAATTGATCAACTCACTAAAGTGCAAAATGACTTGTTAGGAAATAATGCTAAAGAAAAACATGCTTATGAAGTAACAACTAGAGGTGGTGTCTCTACCCAGGATCCTCTATATCCCGAAGGGCATCCCAAAAGAATTGAACAAGATTCTCAACGCATTGAACCTAGAGCTCATTCTAAGAAAAAGAAGAAGAAACATAAAAATGTTGTAGAATCCTCCGAACGTGCTAATGATCCTAATAGTATTTCTATTTCTGATGCTGAAAGCGAAAGTGGTAATGAACATGATAATAGTAAAGATAATGATAAGAATGATACTCCTGATAAAGAAGAGGTTGAAAAAGAACCTGAAAAGCATGCTAAAAATAAAAAGTATACTAAAGAAGATTTTATTACTGAGAAACATGGTAATGAAAGAGAACCTTGGGTGCAAAAGCCAATGCCTTTTCCTGCTAAGAAATTAAAATCAAAGGAAGAGGAACACTATAATAAATTTTGTGATTGGATGAAACCTTTATTCTTGCAAATCCCTTTGACTGGATGCTATTAAATTGCCTCCTTATTCAAAGTATATGAAAGATATTGTTACTAACAAAAGGAAAATCCCCAATGAGGAAATTTCCACTATGCTTGCTAATTACTCTTTCAATGGCAAAGTTCCAAAGAAGTTGGGCGACCCAGGTATACCTACTATTCCTTGTTCTATTAAGAATAATTATGTTAAAACTGCTCTATGTGACTTGGGAGCCGGTGTTAGTGTTATGCCTTTTTCTCTTTATAAGAGACTTTACTTAGATAAGTTGATACCTACTGATATATCTTTGCAAATGGCTGATAAATCTACTGCTGTTCCTGTTGGTATATGTGAGGATGTTCCTGTTCAAGTTACTAATAACTGCTTGATATTAACTGATTTTGTTGTGTTGGAAATGCTCGAAGATGATAATATGTCTATTATTCTTGGGAGACCTTTTCTTAACACCGCGAGGGCTGTTATTGATTGCAATAAAGGAAAGGTTACTTTCAATGTTGATGATAAGGAACACACCGTCTATTTCCCCAAGAGGATTGAAAAAGCGTGCGGAGTTAATACTATTTCTCATGTGAGAACTATCAAAGTGGGAACTATTGATTGTCCTATATATGAGCCTAAAGAAGAATATCAAACTCTTGTGATTGGATCCATATCAATACAATTCAAGGTAACATGATTGATTTGAGGTTTATTTCTTCATATGCTATATAAAATTTATTTGGTGGCAAGACTTGATCAACCTTGTTAACAAATACCTTTTATATGCATAGAGGAGGTAAACAACATTTCTTTCTTTCTCCACTTGCTTTAGTTGCTGTAGCACTTTTAATTTGCAAAGTTTCTTAGTTGATTTGAGATTTCAAAAATTTTCCTGGCCAGTAATAATAAACTTAATACCCAGAAATGTGCATTTTTCAAAGTTTTCAAAAATTCGCGAAAATTACACCGTTGGTCCTATTTTTCGACGAGGCACTGGGAGCACCGGAGGATGACTCGTGGGGCACCACAGGGTGCCACACCACAGGCCGGCGCGGCCAGCAAGGTGGGCGCGCCACCATGTGGTGTGGGCCCCTCCTTGCCCCACTTTGTCATCTCTTTCTCCCAAGCACCTTCTCTCTCCCGAAAAAACTCGAACCAATTTCCTCTCACTCGCGTTTTTACTCAAGAACTCCAGATTTCTCGATCTCTTTGCTCAGCTCAGATTTCCTGCTGAAATTTGGCACATTTGCTCCTTGGTATGTGACTCCTCCACCCATCCAAGTAGAATTTTGTTTGGTTGAGTATATCTTGAATATTTTGCTGCTGTAGGTAACATGTTTGGTGAGCTTGCATGCTTGTTCTAATTGGTAGAAATTAGTTTTGATGCATGATTAGTACTCTAGCAAGTTCCTATGGTAGTTTCCCTCAATTATATGTCACCAAATCAAGTTTTATATTGTTTGTTGAAAATTTCAGAAAATGAAGAAGTTCAAATTTGGAGAATTGTTCAAGAAGGGAACAACCAGCACCGGGAGGCCTTCTAGGACCGCCACCCAAATTAGGCGGTCGTACAACGAGGACATCATCACGCCTAGCTTCGCGCCCGAAGAGGACAACGGGCCTCCTAATGCTTCGACTTTCCCATGCTATGATTTTCTAAGGAATGCAGGGATATTGGAGGATTTCTTAACCCTTGTCAACGGGGCAGGGTTAACCACCTATATGGGAGATGAAAGGGAGCAATACTATATGCTCACAAAAATTTTCAGTCGAGAGTTTCCAGTTCAACAACAAACAATATGAGCCAACGGTTGCATTCAGGATCTATGGTAATCCTGTTACTATGCAATTGAAGGATTTTTGTCGTGCGTTGGATATTGTCCCTGCAGGTACAGCAAGTAGGATTGATGACAACCCCCGGGACTTGTTGGAGCTCTATCGAGGGATTACCGATGATGATTGTCGCACCATTCAGCGGGGCAAGATAAGGAACATTCAACTCCCCGCCATTAAGTATTTTGCATATTACATTGCTACTAGCATTCTTGGTAGGGAGAACACTAGTAATATCTCTAGCTACCATCTTGCTTTCCTGAATATTGCACTTATCGGTCAAACATCCTATCACCTTGGTGCTCTTATTGCTCGCCGCCTGACTACCAGGGGGCCTATTTTTGGAGGAACTATTGCACTGCGCGTTTTAACATATCTAAATCTTCCTATTGATCCTAATGATGTGCCATTGGCCCCTAGGAGACTTGATATTGCTGCTATGAAGAGTCATCATTTTGTTACCACTGATTCTACTTTAGATAATATGGTCTATAGAATGTTGTTTTCTGACGGGGATGAGAAGGAAATTCCTCTTCCCCAACCAGGTTTGTTCAGTATTGACAGGCAATCATGGTCGTGCACTAAGGAGGAAGTGGATGAACATTTGAAGATAAAAGACTTCCACCAGCAACATGACTCCGAGGACGCCGGGACCTCCTACGACCACACCGTCACGTATCCGGGTGCTTCTTCTAGCACATACCCGGAATACGATCCATCTTCGTCATACTACGGAGACACTACCTCATGGGATCGATGGGATTGAACTCCACTTAGGACAAAAGCCTAAGCTTGGGGGGAGGTATACCGGCATCACTCATTCTTTGCATATTATGATTGCTGGATACTTGTATATACTTGTTTAGTCTCTTTGAGTGGTTTTCTAATGAGAGGAAGATGATATTTGGGGAAGTGCTGCCTGAAAACAGATTCTGGGCTGTTACCGTAAAAATTCGTGCGCACAGCCAGAATGTTATTTTGAGTTGCAAATTTTTGTGCATGTTCCCCAGGTTGTTATCTAACTTTCATTAGTTGAACACTTTTCGAACTGACCAACGTAAGATTTTTGTAAAAATCGATTTCTGTACTGCTGTCAGGTTTTGGCAGATTTCTGCCATCTCGCTTTTCTCGTGTTTCTTTTAGTTTGCTATTCCTTGTTTCCACTTTGTTTCTTTCCCAAAACACAAAAAGACCAAAAATATTTCTGTTGTTTCTCTTCACCATTTGTTTATCTTGGTTTCTTGCATTTGTTTCGCTTTATTTGCTATTGCTAGTTTGCTATAAGAAAACCCAAAAGATTTTGCTTTGTTTGCTTGTTTCCTTTTGTTCTTGTTCTCAAATTCGAAAACACCAAAAATATTTGCTGTTCTTCTTTGGTTTTGTAAAGTTCATCTTGAGTTCAATGGTCTTCGGTGGCTGGAGCGTGGTTTTCATTTCATATTATCCAAGCTACACAAGTGAAAAGGCAATAATGACGATCTACGACAATCTGATTGTGGTGAGAGGCTGGTATGAACTCTATTTGTTTTCATTTTTGTACATATACTCATCCATGTGAGCATGCTTAGTTGGTTCATGTGAGGTATATGTTATTTGAGAAAGTCTAGTAGTTCATGATCTCTCATGCTTAGCTCCAATTTATTAATATGAGTAGCATGTCATGGATGTTTGCTTGCATTGTTTTATTCATAAGTAAGTATGGCATTGTGGTATCCTCCTCTGAATAATTCATTTATATCGACTTGGCACATGCTCACGCATGCATATGACTGAACAAAAGTCAATTAAGCCTCAATGATTTACATTGCTTCAGAGTTCTTGTATCACTTTTATGCCTCAATTAATTTATTTTGCCGCAAGCATGATTATGACAGATTCATTGCTCTCTTGATTTGTCGCTCCCTAGTCTTTTGCTAGCCTTCACTTGTACTTGAGCGGGAACGCTGCTCGTGCCTCCAAACACATGAAAACCAAGTTATTCCAGAGTGTCCACCATAAATACCTATGCATGGCATTTCAAACCATTCCAAGTAAACTCTCATGCGCTACCTTTAAAATCTTCAAAATACTTCTCAATTTGTGTTTATGTTTCATAGCTCATGAGGAAGTATGTGGTGTTTAGCTTTCAACCTTGTCATTTACTCTTGACGGACTCTCATATGTAATAGTGGCACATCCGCTTATCCAATAATTTTGCAAAAAGAGCTGGCAATGGGATTCTCAGTCCCGAATTAATTAACTTAAATAGACACTCCTCCATGGTTTGTGATTGTTGGACGGCACCCGAAGGATTCGGTTAGCCATGGCTTGTGTAAGCAAAGGTTGGGGGGAGTGTCATCATCATAATAAAACTAAACTAAAAAGGCACTCCTTCATGGTATGTGATTATTGGCAGGCACCCGAGGATTCGGTTAGCCATGGTTTGTGTAAGAAAGGTTGGAAGGAGTGCCACATAAAAATGCAAATAATTCATGGGAGCCGCTCTTGAAAGTCCGGTTGGCGAGGTAGTTGGTGTACCCATTACCATTCGTTGACAACAACAAACACCTCTCAAAATAATTTTACTCTCGCTTTACAAATGAAAAGCTCTAGCGCATGTTAATCCCTGCTTCCCTCTGCGAAGGGTCAATCTTTTACTTTTATGTTGTGTCTCCATCCTTTCTTTGAGCACTTTCTTGAGAGCACAACTGTCATTCTTAGTACAATATGCTTGTCTCAAAATATGATTGATTGTGGTATAACTTTGATGCTTTTATCTTCGACAATCACTACTTCTAGTCTTTCTATGAACTCCAGAGGTGCCCGGGCATTTATGTTTTGCCAATCAAATACAGGCAAGCGAGATACCACTTTATCATACTCTCTTATGAACATTGCAATTCTGCTTATATACATGATTCATGATGCTTATTATTAATTGTTGGTACCTCTTCATGATTTACATAGCTGTTAGATGATCTTATTTGCATGTACCCTATTATGAACTGCTTAAGTATTAGCCATATCATGAGAATATATACATCATATGAGCAAATGTGGTCGTGAAAGTTCTTTTATCGCTCAGTTGTTAACTGAATTGCTTGAGGACAAGCAATAAGCTAAGCTTGGGGGAGTTGATACGTCCAAAACGTATCTACTTTCCCGAACACTTTTGCTATTGTTTTGCCTCTAATTTGTGTATTTTGGATGCAACTAACACGGACTAACGCTGTTTTCAGCAGAACTGTTCCGGTGTCTCGTTTTTGTGCAGAAATCCAACTTTCGGGAAAAACCTCGGGATTTTGACGAAAGGGCCTATTTTCCCGGAATAATAACGGAGCCGGAAGGACAATTGAAGTGGAGGCCCGAGGGCCCCACACCACATGGCGGCGCGGCCCAGGGGGGCCCGCGCGGCCATGTGGTGTGGCCCCTCGGCTGGCCTCCGACGCCCCCCTTCGGACTACTTATTCGCCTCGACCTAAAAACGCACGGGGAGAAGTCGAAGTCGCGGAAACCCTCCGTAACGCCGCCACATCGCGAAACTCCGTCGCGGGAGCCGAAGTCTCCGTTCGGCACTCCGCCGGGACGGGGAATTGGAGGAGATCATCACCGCCATCACCGCCAACGCCTCTCCATCAACCAGCAATGTTTCCCCCATCCATGTGTGAGTAATTCCCCGCTGTAGGCCGAAGGGGATGGTAGGGATTGGATGAGATTGGTCATGTAATAGCATAAGATTGTTAGGGCATAGTGCCTAGTGTCCGTAGATGGTACTTTTATGATATTGTTGCAACTTGTTATGCTTAATGCTTGTCACTAGGGCCCGAGTGCCATGATCTCAGATCTGAACATGTTATTGATTCATGAAGATATTCGTTGTTTATGATCTTACCCGCAAGTTGTATACACATGTCGCCGTCCGGAACCAATGGCCCCGAAGTGACAGAAATCGGGACAACCGGAGGGAATGGCGGTGATGTGAGGATCACATGTGTTCACGGAGTGTTAATGCTTTGCTCCGGTACTCTATTAAAAGGAGTACCTTAATATCCGATAGTTTCCCTTGAGGCCCGGCTGCCACCGGCTGGTAGGACAAAAGATGTTGTGCAAGTTTCTCATTGCGAGCACGTACGACTATAATTGGAACACATGCCTATTGATTGATTAGTACTTGGATACCGTTTTATTATTATCCGCAAATGCCTGCTATGATTGTTACATGAGTTTCTCTCATCCATGCAACGCCCGTCATCCGTCCCCGTGCCTACGTATTTTAATCCTGCTCGTTTACTATAATCACTACTGCTGTCTTTGTTACTCTGTCGCTGTTATTTCACTACTGCTACTACTATAAAGCCGTTACTATCGATAAACTCTTGCGAGCAAGTACTGTTTCCAGTGCAGCTGAATTGACAACTCCGCTGTTAAGGCTTTCAAGTATTCTTTGTCTCCCCTTGTGTCGAATCAATAAATTGGGTAATACTTCCCTCGAAGACTGTTGCGATCCCCTATACTTGTGGGTCATCAGTGAACTACTCACTCATCACTCCGGAGGCGACCATGGCGGTGTAGAGTCCTCCGGGAGATGAATCCCCTCTCCGGCAGTGTGCCGGAGGAGATCTCCAGAATCCCCCGAGATGGGATTGGCGGCGGCGACGTCTCTGGAAGGTTTTCCGTATCGTGGTTTTTCGCATCAGGGGTTTCGCGACGGAGGCTTTAAGTAGGCGGAAGGGCAACGTGGGGGCCACACGGGGTCCCCACACCACGAGTCGGCGCGGCCAAGGGCTGGGCCGCGCCGCCTATGGTGGCAGCCCATCGTGGCCCCACTTCGTATCCCTTTCGGTCTTCCGGAAGGTTCGTGGCAAAATAGGGCCCCGGGTCTTGATTTCGTCCAATTCCGAGAATATTTCGTTACTAGGATTTCCGAAACCAAAAACAGCGAGAATGACAAGAATCGGCTCTTCGGCATCTTGTTAATAGGTTAGTTCCGGAAAATGCACGAATATGACATAAAGTGTGCATAAAACATGTAGGTATCATCAATAATATGGCATAGAACATAAGAAATTATCGATACGTCGGAGACGTATCAAGCATCCCCAAGCTTAGTTCTCGCTCGTCCCGAGCGAGGTAAAACGATAACAAAGATAATTTCGAAGTGACATGCCATCATAACCTTGATCATACTATTTGTAAACATATGTAGTGGATGCAGCGATCAAAACAATGGTAATGACATGAGTAAACAAGTGAATCATAAAGCAAAGACTTTTCATGAATAGTACTTCAAGACAAGCATCAATAAGTCTTGCATAAGAGTTAACTCATAAAGCAATAAATCAAAGTAAAGGTATTGAAGCAACACAAAGGAAGATTAAGTTTCAGCGGTTGCTTTCAACTTGTAACATGTATATCTCATGGATAATTGTCAACATAGAGTAATATAACAAGTACAGTATGCAAGTATGTAGGAATCAATGCACAGTTCACACAAGTGTTTGCTTCTTGAGGTGGAGAGAAATAGGTGAACTGACTCAACATAAAAGTAAAAAAGAATGGTCCTTCAAAGAGGGAAGCATCGATTGCTATATTTGTGCTAGAGCTTTTATTTTGAAAACATGAAACAATTTTGTCAACGGTAGTAATAAAGCATATGAGTTATGAAAGTTATATCTCACAAGTTGCAAGTCTGATGCATAGTATACTAATAGTGCCCGCACCTTGTCCTAATTAGCTTGGACTACCGGATCTTTGCAATGCACATGTTTTAACCAAGTGTCACAAAGGGGTACCTCCATGCCGCCTGTACAAAGGTCTAAGGAGAAAGCTCGCATTTTGGATTTCTTGCTTTTGATTATTCTCAACTTAGACATCCATACCGGGACAACATGGACAACAGATAATGGACTCCTCTTTAATGCATAAGCATGTGGCAACAATTATTATTCTCATATGAGATTGAGGATATATGTCCAAAACTGAAACTTCCACCATGAATCATGGCTTTAGTTAGCGGCCCAATGTTCTTCTCTAACAATATGCATGCTCCAACCATAAAGGTGGTAGATCTCTCTTACTTCGGACAAGACGGACATGCATAGCAACTCACATGATATTCAACAAAGAATAGTTGATGGCGTCCCCGGAAGCATGGTTATCGCACAACCAAGCAACTTAATAAGAGATAAAGTGCATAAGTACATATTCAATACCACAATAGTTTTTAAGCTATTTGTCCCATGAGCTATATATTGCAAAGGTGGATGATGGAATTTTAAAGGTAGCACTCAAGCAATTTACTTTGGAATGGCGGATAAATACCATGTAGTAGGTAGGTATGGTGGACACAAATGGCATAGTGGTTGGCTCAAGGATTTTGGATGCATGAGAAGTATTCCCTCTCGATACAAGGTTTAGGCTAGCAAGGTTATTTGAAACAAACACAAGGATGAACGGTGCAGCAAAGCTCACATAAAAGACATATTGTAAACATTATAAGACTCTACACCGTCTTCCTTGTTGTTCAAAACTCAATACTAGATATTATCTAGACTCTAGAGAAACCAAATATGCAAACCAAATTAGCAAGCTCTAAGTGTTTCTTCATTAATAGGTGCAAAGTATATGATGCAAGAGCTTAATCATGAGCACAACAATTGCCAAGCATAAAATTATCCAAGACATTTTAGAGTTACTACATGTAGCATTTTCCAATTCCAACCATATAACAATTTAACGAAGAAGAAACTTCGCCATGAATACTATGAGTAGAGCCTAAGGACATACTTGTCCATATGCTACAGCGGAGCGTGTCTCTCTCCCATAAAGTGAATGCTAGGATCCATTTTATTCAAACAAAACAAAAACAAAAACAAACCGACGCTCCAAGCAAAGTGCATAAGATGTGACGGAATAAAAATATAGTTTCGGGGGAGGAACCTGATAATGTTGTCGATGAAGAAGGGGATGCCTTGGGCATCCCCAAGCTTAGACGCTTGAGTCTTCTTATAATATGCAGGGGTGAACCACCGGGGCATCCCCAAGCTTAGAGCTTTCACTCTCCTTGATCATATTGCATCATACTCCTCTCTTGATCCTTGAAAACTTCCTCCACACCAAACTCGAAACAACTCATTAGAGGGTTAGTGCACAATAAAAATTAACATGTTCAGAGGTGACACAATCATTCTTAACACTTCTGGACATTGCATAAAGCTACTGGACATTAATGGATCAAACAAATTCATCCAACATAGCAAAAGAGGCAATGCGAAATAAAAGGCAGAATCTGTCAAAACAGAACAGTCCGTAAAGATGGATTTTATTAGGCCACCAGACTTGATCAAATGAAAATGCCCAAATTGAATGAAAGTTGCGTACATATCTGAGGATCATGTACGTAAATTGGCTTAATTTTCAGAGCTTCCTACAGTGAGGTAGACCCAGATTCGTGACAGCAAAGAAATCTGGAACTGCGCAGTAATCCAAATCTAGTACTTACTTTACTATCAAAGACTTTACTTGGCACAACAAAACTCAAAACTAAGATAAGGAGAGGTTGCTACAGTAGTAAACAACTTCCAAGACTCAAATATAAAACAAAAATACTGTAGTAAAATAACACATGGGTTATCTCCAAAGAAGTTCTTTCTTTATAGCCATTAAGATGGGCTCAGCAGTTTTAATGATGCACTCGCAAGAAATAGTATTTGAAGCAAAAGAGAGCATCAGGAGGCAAATTCAAAACACATTTAAGTCTAAAATTCTTCCTATGCATAGGAATCTTATAAATAAACAAGTTCATGAAGAGCAAAGTAACAAACATAGGAAGATAAAACAAGTGTAGCTTCAAAAATTTCAGCACATAGAGAGGTGTTTTAGTAACATGAAAATTTCTACAACCATATTTTCCTCTCTCATAATAATTTTCAGTAGCATCATGAGCAAACTCAACAATGTAACTATCACATAAAGCATTCTTATCATGGGTCTCATGCATAAAATTATTACTTTCCACGTAAGCATAATCAATTTTATTAGTTGTAGTGGGAGCAAATTCAACAAAGTGGCTATCATCATATATAGGAGGCATATTGTAATCATAAAAGAAAATTTTCTCCTCAATACTTGGGGACTAAAAAGATCATGCTCATCAGAGCCAGCTTCCCCAAGCTTAGAATTTTCCATAGCATTAGCAACAATGGTGTTCAAAGCATCCATAGTAATAACATTCCCATTAACATGCATATAAAGTTCCATGGGTTTTTTAATTCTCTCTTCAAACACATCATGTCCTAATTCAAGATAAAGTTCATAAAGATCTCTCATATTTTTGTTGTTTTCCATTATGCTTAACTAGTGAAATAAAAACATGCATGATATTAAGTAAAGTAAAACAAGTAACTAATTTTTTTGTGTTTTTGATATCGAGTGCAAGACAGTAAATAAAGTAAAGCTAGCAACTAATTTTTTGTGTGTTTTGATATAAGTGCAGCAAACAAAGTAGTAAATAAAATAAAGCAAGACAAAAACAAAGTAAAGAGATTGGGAAGTGGAGACTCCCCTTGCAGCGTGTCTTGATCTCCCCGACAACGGCGCCAGAAAATATGCTTGATGGCGTGTATTTCACACGTTCGTTGGGAACCCCAAGAGGAAGGTATGATGCGCACAGCAACAAGTTTTCCCTCGAGAAAGAAACCAAGGTTTATCGAACCGGGAGGAGCCAAGAAGCACGTTGAAGGTTGATGGCGGCGGGATGTAGTGCGGCGCAACACCGGAGATTCCGGCGCCAACGTGGAACCTGCACAACACAACCAAAGTACTTTGCCCCAACGAAACGAGTGAGGTTGTCAATCTCACCGGCTTGCTGTAACAAAGGATTAACCGTATTGTGTGGAAGATGATTGTTTGCAGAGAAAACAGTAAAAACAAGTATTGCAGCAGATTTGTATTTCGGTATTAAAAGAATGGACCGGGGTCCACAGTTCACTAGAGGTGTCTCTCCCATAAGATAAAGGCATGTTGGGTGAACAAATTACGGTCGGGCAATTGACAAATAGAGAGGGCATAACAATGCACATACATGTCATGATAAGTATAGTGAGATTTAATTGGGCATTACGACAAAGTACATAGACCGCCATCCAACTACATCTATGCCTAAAAAGTCCACCTTCGGAGTTATCGTCCGAACCCCTTCCAGGTATTAAGTTGCAAAGCAACGAGACAATTGCATTAAGTATGGTGCGTAATGTAATCAACAACTACATCCTCGGACATAGCGCCAATGTTTTATCCCTAGTGGCAACAGCACAACACAACCTTAGAACTTTACATCATTGTCCCAGGTGTCAATGCGGGCATGAACCCACTATCGAGCATAAATACTCCCTCTTGGAGTTAAGAGTAAAAACTTGGCCAGAGCCTCTACTAATAACGGAGAGCATGCAAGATCATAAACAACACATATGTAATAACTTGATAATTAACATAACATGGTATTCTCTATCCATCGGATCCCGACAAACACAACATAGAGTATTACGGATAGATGATCTTGATCATGTTAGGCAGCTCACAAGATCCAACAATGAAGCACAATGAGGAGAAGACAACCATCTAGCTACTGCTATGGACCCATAGTCCAGGGGTGAACTACTCACTCATCACTCCGGAGGCGACCATGGCGGTGTAGAGTCCTCCGGGAGATGAATCCCCTCTCCGGCAGGGTGCCGGAGGAGATCTCCAGAATCCCCCGAGATGGGATTGGCGGCAGCAGCGTCTCTAGAAGGTTTTTCGTATCGTGGTTTTTCGCATCAGGGGTTTCGCGACGGAGGCTTTAAGTAGGCGGAAGGGCAACGTGGGGGGCCACACGGGGGGCCCACACCACAGGTCGGCGCGGCCAAGGGCTGGGCCGCGCCGCCCTATGGTGGCAGCCCCTCGTGGCCCCACTTTGTATCCCTTTCGGTCTTCTGGAAGGTTCGTGGCAAAATAGGGCCCTGGGTCTTGATTTCGTCCAATTCGAGAATATTTCGTTACTAGGATTTCTGAAACCAAAAACAGCTGAAAACGACAGAATCGGCTCTTCGGCATCTTGTTAATAGGTTAGTTCCAGAAAATGCACGAATATGACATAAAGTGTGCATAAAACATGTAGGTATCATCAATAATATGGCATAGAACATAAGAAATTATCGATACGTCGGAGACGTATCAGCTATCAAGGTTGATTCATCTTGCTGATGATTGCTAGCTAGGGTTTATATGTTCTTATAAGCAGAGTTGATGATGGTTCTCTGTTTACTTCAAAAGAATAACTTTTGAAGAACATACTTCTTAACTAGTAAGAAGCATTTTAATTAAGGCTTATGGGTCCTAGGGTTTGCTATTGGATCCACTAAGTAAGGAATAGCTGGTGCCTAAACAAGATGGTTCATAAATCTCTAGTACTTGTAGGGTTCAATTGAACATAAACACCTAGAGGAAATTACTACACATGTTGTTAGTTTGGTTGATCACAATGGTTTCATACCAAAGATTGATGGCTAATGATTATTAGGTTTGGTACCATGCTTCTAATGGAACAATATTGGATGATATAACTAACAAGCTATGTTCAAATTTCTAGTATAAGGTTAGGTATTATAGGATACCTAAATAATACACCTAACATATGGTATAGTGTTGACCTCATACTTAAGGTCTAATCCTAAAGGTCGTACTTGTAATTATCAAACATGGTCATGCAAATTAAGTCAAACAATTCCATTTGGCTCAAACATGTGTAAGAATATGGCCTAAAGTGTTGTTAAAGTTTTTGTGTCTTCGGATGTGATACAAATTCCTATTATAGAGTTATAGCAACTCATATCATATTTAAGTTTGAGAAGCTATAAGAGTTTCCTAAAGTATCGTTGATTTAATCTTACCAATTTTTGTTAAGGAAAACATTCCTTACAATTATAATTTGGTACTATAATTTAAGACTAGTTAATATTTATTTGCTACATGAATAATTTTCATAAGTTATTAGATTAGAAAATAATTTATATTTATTGGTTAAGTATTTTTATATACTATATAAAAATAGGCACACATAGATGTAATGTAAGTATGATACGGATTCTGATTTGATTAACTTAGATGGGGGCATATCGTATACATTTAGTAAATTAGTTATTGAGCCTAGAATTAATTTGGGCTAATTAGCACACACACATACACTAAAGGATTAGATGTTGGGCTGAATGTAATTGGTTCCAGAGTAGTACTAACGTACACACATTGTGTGTATGTACACGTGCACGTCCGAGACCAGCGCATCACGTCTGCGTTAGTCGAGTTCTCTCATCTCACCGGCACTATACTGCTCCCTCGCGATCCCCTTCCTGGTGATACGCCTGCCGTTGCCCCGGCCGCTGCCGGCCGCCTCCGCCGCCTCTCGCTCGCCGGTTTAGCTAGGTCGCTTCTCCTCGCTCTCCTCCAACAGATCCACCTCACCGCGACGCCCCCTAGCGCCCACGCTCACCTCCAAGGCGAACACTAGCAGCCTGTGTTGGGGCCGTCGCCGGACGATTCCGGCGCCGCCTGCTGCCGTCCCGGCCGTCGTCGGACGCCTCCAACATGGCTGATTTCCGGCCACTCCTCCCTCCGCCGCAAGCTGGCGATTCTCCGCCACGAATGGTTCCAGCCCGCGCCCCCGCGCGTGACCGTGTGGAACCCTAACTTGGGCTCGCCGGCGCGGCAACAGTGCCTCCGCGCCGCTGGCTGCACCCTCAACGAAGACCATGAGCTAGTCCTCGTCGTTCTTCCTCGACCACCACCCGAACTCTCGCTCGACCTGGCCGTGTTCGGCCACCCGCCGATCTCCCCGATGGTGTGGTGCTGCTGTGACAACGCTGCCGTGCCACTGTTGCAGCCTCGACGCCGGCGCGATGGTGCGATGGACGCAACCTCGGCGTCGCCTACCCCGGCTACTACCCGGACTGCAATGTGAGCTACCCCTTGTCTTCTCTATTCTGTCCATGACCATGAGTTGGGAATCATGTGCTGCAAAGATTACACTTGATGATCTAGTGTTCCCGTGTTATACTGGGCTGCACAATATTTGCTTGACAATTATGTGCCCCAGATTTTATTGTGCTGCAATTATCCATCTATATGCTATATTATTCTGCTTGATGAATATGTGCCCCAGAAATGTTATAGCGAAGCTAATATTGTGGGCTGGCTTATCATGTCATGGTTGTTTATGTTACTGCTATACTGGTTTGTGAAGTATGTCTTGAACTAGGCAATTACTGGTTCACATGAAAATGACAAGCGCTAGTTTAAAAATGCCCCAATTTGGATGATTTAATCATCGGCAGCATATATGTAGTTTACTGATGTGAACTAACTCTGATGAAACTGAACTTATATTTGACTGTTTCCATTGGTGCAATAATTCCTAGCTAGTGGGTGTGTTGCATGGAAAGTAATATGATCCTTGGTATTGTTAAATTGTTGCAGCATAGATATTTGATAAGAACAGATGCTACTACTGTTGGGTTTGACTATTTTGATGGTGCTTTAATTCATGGTTGCTGCTAATGATTTTTAGATCACTTGTACACCTGATTCAGTCCAATTGGTTTGTTGTCTTTTTGCAGGATAGTTATATCCAATCTCTGGAAATGTTTTACTTGTGGGAGTGGTACCTAACTACCTATCTACTCTACTACTTGCCTCACTGATATTCTCATTACTCTACTACTTGCCTCGCTGATATTCTCATTGTGGTACCCACTGTGACCTTTTCCTCCTCTCTAACCTGTATCCAAGGCCAAAGTTTATGTGTGTGACATTAAGATATATTTATTGTGCTTAATTACTAGCTGCTGCTGTTGATCACCAGATTATGTGCATACATGATTTAGTCCTATATATAGTGGTGTTGGGTGAGCTCCTGATATTATAAGGGATCACTAGCTAAAGATGGTGATTTGGCTCCCCTCTCTACTTGCATCTTTCTATCTATCAACTGATAAGAATATATTTTCTGCTTGATTTTCTGGGCTTAGCCTACGATGCATATGCTGAGGCATAGATTTGGAGTAAGAATAGATACTAGTTTTAAGTGATTGCCTAACAACCTGCTGGAGTAGCGTAGCTTGGTCTTCTGGACTCTGAATAACCTGCATCTTGTGGATGGCCTGCTCCTCCTCGCTTCTTGATCTGCTTCCTATGGATCTAGTTGCTATTTGGCTATTTCTAGTATTATCCTGATGGATATATGTGTGTTTGCTTGGTAGAGCAAACACATGGGTGTCAAATACTAGTATTGTTCTTGCAGTTCTTGATCTTCTGGTGGATTTTACTAGTGTGAATGATTGATAGATAGACTAGAGATAATTTATTGGTGTGATCAAGATGTGGTGCGGCTGGGATTTCATTTATATGGTTGTCTAGTGCTTCGTGGATGACAACACATCTCTGCATGTGGTGACTATGCTGCTGTTGTGTGGCCCCTCCTCTTGTGCAGGTTGACAAGTTGGTTTGCTTCTACTCCTAGTGCAAGCAACGGCTGAGTGATCTTTATCCCTTGCTAGACCATTCTTTTATGTGCTGCCAAGTGGTTAATCCTTATTGGCTAATATTATTATGTGAGCTAAATACCTCCAGTATGCCCCCAAAATATGATTAAGCTTTGCTTAATTACTAAGTGGTTTATGGTTAGTTGGCTTAGGATCATATTGACTATGCTATGTCAAAGATGATCCATTTAAAATAATTGGTGGGTTTTCTTATAACAAGAACTTGACTAAGTTAGAGGGATTAATTATTTGCCTTGACGCCTAATAGAATCGGATCTTAATGTTGCCTCTTGTCTCTTCTCTTGTGTGAATTATTCAGTGTTGCATGATGTTGCCTTGTCCTTGTTGCCTCATGCTCCCAATGATCCATTTTCCCCTTTTATGATACAAAGATGATCCATAATCCGAAGTTGCTTATAGATTGAGATTGATCCCTCTAGCTGACACTTAGATATTAGGACAAGTTCCTAATATCTACTAGTTGAGTTCTAAAACATTAAGATGCCTCATCTTTGATGATGGCAACATTTTAATCATAACAAAATTATCTTCTTTGTCTTTGTTGTTTGTTTTGCAGGGAAAAGTAGAACAAGAATATCAAGATTAGATTTAGGGATTCTTTTTGTTTCTTTGTACTCTTTTATTTCTTTTGTAGCTTATAAATAATTGAATTATGATAATTGTAATAAAGTTTAATTATTTATCTAATTTGAATTATCAAATGTGTTAACTCTTACATATTGTATTTCATATTATAGTTTAGAATTCGAATTCCAATTCAAATTATTAATTGAGTTCATGTTTTGAATTGAATTCAAATTATTCCTCCCGCAACCAAAAGAATTTAGGAAAGGTCATGTCGAAATTTATCGCACTCACATCGATGTGCTAATTCAATTCCACCGATGCAAGAGAAGCCTCGATCACTTTGATAGTCTTAAACAAAAGCGCGAAAATTCCCCGGATTTTTTATGCATGAATGCAATGCACACATCTGTTTCCTCTATTTTTGTAACCCCAAATACTGGGATATTACATCAATGTACCCGTCATAGTAAAAAAGAAGCACATTACCATTACGTTGAAACGGCAGATGCAAATAACATGTCGTAGATAATGAGAAATGCATTAAAAATGTAGGAAACATGTAATCATAATAGGAAAAGAGTAAATCATTAACATGAAAAAGCTATGCTGGTTAGAAGCAAAGTGCTAAAAATTGTAAGTTATTGATTGTAGCTTACTCAAAACAATTAAAAGTTAGGTGTTATAAACCATATAATGTGGTTCCTCCTCCTTTGTCCGGGTTTGGAACCGGCTATGTAGAAAACTTAGTACCATAGGTGGAGCCCCCACCCCTAATATTATAAACACGTCCCGTCAAATATAAAGCACGAAAAGCAAATTTAAAACCTTTGGAAAATAGATGAAATAAAATTCAATTTGATAAAATTTTGTACGAACTAACATTTCATAAATAAAAATCACCATTTCAATTGAAAAATTACACACAATATGTAAAAAAGTGTATGAAAAATTACATACAATATGTAGAACATTTTCAAATCTTTCAAAAAAAACTTAGTGACAAATCAAATAAAAAGTAAATTAGATAAAAAGAAACAAAGACATGATTTTATTTACTAATTTTTTTTGTAGCACAGCATATACGCAAGTTACATACATACATAAATGAAAAAAATTAAGAGTAAAAAGCATTATAGTTCAAAACAACATAGAAACAAAAAGTCATGACATGTCGCCATTTGAGATCCCCTACAACAGTCCTTACAAAAAAGAACATCATACATTGCAAATCATTATGCATGATTAAAAGGATGCATATGAAGGAAGAAATGTCTGGATTAAAATCTTGATTCTTCAACTGATTTCTCAATGGATCTGATTTAGTGGATTTGATTTATGCAAAATCTAAAAAAAGAAAAGATAGAAACAGGTTGAACACAAAACATATATGTATGATAATAAAAGAGAGAAAATTGCATTTCTGATGAAAATAATGTCTCACCTACAGTAAGCAGCCATTTTCAAACAATCTCTGTTTCGTTTTTGTGCTTAAAGATTTCCCAGCAAAATAAGAGACTGGACCTAACAAAATCTCAATCCCTACCTGCGTGATTCGATCTAAATTGTTGAAGCGCTTATGCACACACTGCCCCCACCGCTCATGTCCCTCCATACATCGTGCTACATAGAATTGGCGTCGGGGGCGCACATGGACGCGATACAAATCCAGACCTAATAAATCGGTCGCAAAATGTGGCCGAAAGTTGACCAATCAACAGCCTCCTTAGCGTCGTTACAATCGAAATCGTGAAAATCAGAACAAAACATCAAATTGAAACCCTGGAATACATCTAGAACAGGGGAATAGAATGGAAGGGGTGCGAAGCGGAACACAACAACAAAGAAGAGGGGAATGGCGAGGGAGAACATACCAGAAGTCCGGCGTGCTTCGGTCCTCCTCTCCTGACGGGAGCAGCACCGTCATTGCTGTCGTACCGCCGCCCTTACCAGCTTGCTCCGCCTCCTCCCCTTTCTCTATTTCGATCGGGTGTGTGCCTAGCGAAATGGGGAATTGAAAAGATGACGCGCCTGAACAAATGCTACGACTACCCCCCAACCCCCTCCCCCAAATTTTTTTGGTAGGCCCTTGTGGGTACGTTTTATCAGCTATTTCCTGAAGTAGAAAATGTTACATCTAGTTATGTTGAAAATAAAATTTGGACTATGCTGCTAGCACACATTTCGAACTATATATATATATTCCTGGACAAATTATTTGCAACAAATTTTAAAAATCATGCTATTATAAAAACAAGAGAAGAGGGCACAATACCGTAGCAAAGTGTTACAGGAAAAAGTGTTATAGTACACACAATACCCTTGTGATAACTTATTTGCACTTAAGAGGAAAAAAAGGTGTCACTGGAATTGCTTTTCAGTAGAAAAGAACCAAAAATTCAAATTTGCAAACTTAAGCAAGACACAAAGAAAAACAAATCATCTCGAAAAAAGAAAAGTAGGACTGGATTCACAAACTTACATAGCTAAGATATATTTACATCATATTTCACTAAAACTTAAGATAATCTTACAACAAACTTCAGGCATTACAAAAGTTTCAGGCCTTGAAATCATCTCAACACCCAAACTTACAATAAAAGATCATAGAGCTAGAAATATAGATACTGCATCTACTGACCAGAAAGTGGTGCCATCACCTAGATACCACAAAAAGCATCCACACTTCTACAAATAGATACCACACATATTTAAGTGTCACTACAACGAGAACAAGGTTTGATCACACAGATTCCATCTTCCGCCATGTGAAACTTCGATAGGTTGCCCCTTGTGATAGGAGTATGAACCATATATGCTTTCATCTAGAAAATTGCTTGAAAGGAGAGCAGTTCCATTGCATGGTAAATTAAAACTCACTGGACGAGGAATAACCTGACAAGGTCAAAAAAAAAACAATCCATCATACAACAAATCATATCAAACTCAATTCATATATCTAGAAGTAATTAAACAAATCCCCTCACACTACTGCAGAAAAAAAAGAATAAAGTTGGGAAAAAGCAAACCAGTAAACTGAGGTCTTCTACCCTGACACGATAAACGAAGAACTAGTCTAATTCATAGAAATCTTCATCCTTGTCCAGCAAGTAGTAGAACCTGATTTCCTTAAAAATATTCCTGTTCACTTCACACATCTCAGTAGCACTGATGTCAGAGATGTTTGTGAAGACACTCTTGTGTAGAGTAGGTCGATTCATTGGAAGAACATGCTTGCACAAGAATGGTTCAGCTGGCAAAAAACAAAATCATCAAAGAGGTGAATACTAGCAAATACACATAATGAAAAAAATAATAAATCAAAAGACAAAGGTACATTGCATATGTAGACAATAAAAGCAAAAATGTATTAAACCACTCGGTATAGCCCACTTCTTTGGCTCTTTAGCATAATCGGTGAATTCTAGTTCACATTCTACTGGGACTTCAAGATCTTCAGGATCGAAGAAGAGCTCCAACTTATCATTAGGCTGGACATCATAAAAAGCCAGCAATTGCATCCGGTATGGACCACAAATGATAGATTCTGTATCAGTCTTGTGTACAAACTAGTCATACTTATACTCGCACACGCATTTAACCACAAGCCACTTATTAGCAGTAAGGAAGCTATTAAGCCTCTCACGCAAACAACATGGCACACACTATGCAAAAAAGAAAAGAAGAAAAAAAGAAATCAATAATTAGTTGGAGTTCAAAAATAGAATTTATTACTTACTATTTGTACCTAAAGAAAAATCAATATGACAAATGATAGAAACTTACCACATCGTGCTCACAACCAGGCTTCATAATCATTTCAACTGTATCAGCTTGCCGGTTTGAACGGCCACGACAGTACGATGTAGCATGAAGGCACACATGGCACACATTGGGGTGTCCTAACAAAAAAGATAAGAACTAAAATTAAAAATCCATGCATATAAAATCAAATAATCAAGGGCAAAGAACAAAAATTTCTACAAAAACTATGACATATTTGAAATAAAAAATCAGATGAAATATGAAGAAATGTATCTAAAACTTAAATTCAAACAGAACATGAACACACACTACAAAAAAACAGCATAACAATAAATTCACATACATAATCCATCAACTATGAGTAAAAAAGAGCAAGATAATTCCATGTTATAATACAAGAAGTGATGAGGACATCCCATTTATTGATACAACCGATGTACCTACAGCCACGCAAATAGAAGGACCAATCACTCGAGCTCGTGCCAAACAACTTAACTATCATGTACTTTCGTTTCTTGGAACTATTTCTCACATACATGAAAATATGATGCTGCCTAAATCAGATATATTTGCTACTCTTAGGAATGATGGACCAAGCATGGATGAGGAGGACAAGCATTGGAGCATGATCACACATGGAGGAGATAGCAAGCAAACATTTGAGGATTGAAGATGACGCTGCAAGTGGAGATTTCAGAACTTTGAAGCCACCATAAGAAGAGATGAAGACATGGACAAAATATAGAGTTTTCCACTTCATAATTTCGTCCATAGCATATTATGGTGCTGCGTCACCTTTAGTTTTGGGCCAGGCCCATGTCATTTTCGCAGGAATTAAGTCAGCCACTTCTTAGAGTCCGTATTGAAGGGGGAAAGACCTTCTAGGGTTTGGTTCGACCACCATACGTATGGCTGGCCAAAACCCCACCTTTTCCTCCTTTAAATACCCCCATAGCCGTCACGTTTAGACTCGGATTTGATTAAACTAAAAGTTAGCCATTGCTGCAACTCTTGTGTACTTCTTTTCAGGCCAACGACCAGAACAAGACCGACTATTCAGAATCCCACCTTATTCAATAAATTTTTCATCTTTCATCCGCAATATTCTGATTGCATCATTAGTTCTTACTTGTTCTCGATTTCAGGTAGGAATTAAGACCCTCGCTGGTCAGGCTGATCGTGCATCCGGGAGATCAGTAACTCCCGGAGATTGTCCTAGCGATTGCATTGGCGCACGAGCTTTGCACATGTAGTCGGATCGTCAAGCACGAACTCCACCAACAAATCGATCTATCTTCATCTCATCGAAAGATCAGACACCTTTGCCCTATCAAGTGGTATCAAATTTGAGGTTGCTCGGTGAGATTTTACTGTTTTCGTAGTGTAGATTGCATCTGCCATCATACCCATAAACCACGAAAAAGCCTAAAATACTGTTAGGGTTTTAGATCATCGTCCCATAAACCCCCCTTCCACATCTTTGCATTGTCATTTTAGTTTTGCATAGTTGAATTTGTGTCTGCATCTTCGTGTCGAGTTGCTGGTCTTAGGGTCTAGTTCCTTTAGAGTTTCGAGTTCTGGTCACATTAGTCACGCCGCCGCCGCCGCTCGCACCATATGCAGATCACCGCCACCACTGCCATATACATCCACCATATACATCCGCCACTTCCATATACACTTCCGCCACTGCCATATACGCCTACCAGATTGTTTCCGCCACCGTCATATACACCTGCCATATACCCTATTTCCTACCACGACATGAATTTGTGCTGTTTTTCTGCCGCGACAGAGTCCGTGTAGACTAAGGTTTTCCTGTTTTCCTTAATAGTTGTTGCCTTCTAATTTCATCCTGTGCTGTAGAAAAATTTCCGTGAGATAAGTGTCGGCCGCCAGTAAACAATTGGAAGGAGAGAAAAAAAAGTCTGGAAACGCCTCCGAAATTTTTTCTTCCTACATTGGTTTTTCACCTTGGCAATCACTTTTCGCCCACTGGCCGTTATAGCGACATTTTTTTGGCGGTTGCGCGCTTTCCGGAGCACTTCCAAAATTTCGACAATTTTTTTCCGAGGCTATACTGTTTTTAGACCTCGGGGATCAGTTTGAGACACTTGCCATCATAGTGATTTTTTGCACCTTGGTTCGCCACATCATCGCCACCTCATCGCTGCTAGTTGCTTGTGTGCCGCGCCGTGACCTTGTTCGTGTTCTAGGCTCGCGTCTCTAGTACGGTCTAGCCTAGGACCAGCACAGTACCGTCGTTGAGCATACTTTCAATATTGCATTGCTGTTTTGCTACCATATTAGCCTTCCTACAGCTCTACATATTGTCTACATGTGCACTGTGTTGACACCTGGTAATCGCTTTGGCAATCCTTGGAGACGCTGATCCTTGTTGGTTGCCGTATCACCTTCCTCCTGTTTGGTATGAACTTGTAAGAGCTTTGTATTTTTGTTTGACGAATTGCGCGTGAACCACCATATTCCGTAGTTTGTAGGCATATACATTTGTGCTTTTTGTGTACTAACCATGACAGGACCTACACCGGGAGCTGTTGACCCGGCAAAGATGACGACTGAGGAGTTGCATGCTCACTTCACCCACCTTTTGGGCGGGCATGCACGTGACATCGATGCGCGCATTGGTGATGTGGACGCCAAACTCACCGACGCGCTGGACAAGTTGGATGGCCTCGAGATAGCTTTCAACTCCAAGCTCGATGCCAAGTTCCAGGAGCTCTTGACTCGGTTGCCGCCACCTCGCGACAACATGCGACGACGCGCACGCCGCGTTCCTCGTGCGGATGTGCCTGCGGGTACCGCTCCTGTTGCAGCAGCCGCACCTGGCACGCCTTCTGATGAAGGATACGAAGACTATGAAGGGGACGCATACGAGCAGGTCGAGGAGAACGTGCTGGACGGCGAGGAAGTCGAGCAACCTGCACCTAGTCGTCCACGACAACTGAACCGCAACGCTCGCCCACCTCCACGGCTGGTACGTGATGATGACCATGTTGCAAAACTTAAATTGAATATTCCGCCATTTGAGGGTAGATATAATCCTGATGCATATCTTACATGGGAATTGAAAGTAGAACAATTCTTTGCATGTTTAAAATACCCTGATCACTTGCATGTTAGTGCTGCTACTTGTGAGTTCAAAGATTTTGCTTCTATTTGGTGGTCTGAACATTGTAGAGCACATCATGCTAATATTCCTACTACTTGGGTTGGTTTAAAACTTTCTATGCGTACTCATTTTGTTCCTCCACATTATCAGCGTGATTTGCTTAAAAAATTGTCTCGCTTAGAACAAGGACAAAATTCTGCAGAAGATTATTATCAAGAATTGTAAACTGGCATGATTCGCTATGGTATTGTAGAGGATAATGAGGCTATGCTTGCACGTTTCTTTGGTGGTTTGAATAAAGAGATTCAACATATTTTAGATTATAAGGAGTACAACACTATTACTCGCTTGTTTCATCTTGCTTGCAAAGCTGAACGTGAATTGCAGGATCGTCAACCACCATGGACAAGAGCTAATGTTTCTACAGGTCATACATCATCATGGTCTCCGCGCAATCAGCACCACCATCTCGTGGGGCTGCACCAGCGCCTACTACCTCCAAGTAAACCGCGCCTGCATAATGACCACCACCGGCTGCTACTCCACCACCATCTGATGGTCCTCCTCGAAGTTCATCTTCGATGGCCTCCACGGGGAAGACGCGCGACGTGCAATGTCACAAATGCTTGGGATTTGGACACATAGAGAGAGAATGCAGAACCAAGCGTGTGATGTTGGTGCGTGAAGGTGGAGAATATGATTCTGCAAGTGACTTTGATGAAGATACATTAGCCCTTATTGCTGCACGTGATGGCGCCAATTCTGATTCTGAGAGAGAGATGGAGGTAATGAAAGCTGACACTGCTGATCAGTACAGGAGCTTAGTTGCACAGCGTGTGTTGAGCGTGCAATTGAGCAAATCTAAGCATGATCGATGCCACAATCTGTTTCAAACAAGAGGCGTTGTAAAAGAGCGAGCTATAAGGATCATCATTGATGGAGGGAGCTGTAATAATCTGGCTAGCGTTAACATGGTGGAGAATCTTTCTCTCCCTACAAGACATCGTACACATCCATATTACATTCAATGGTTTGAGAGCTCTCGGAAGCTCAAGGTAACAAAAACTACACGTGTGCATTTTACTATTGGTACATATTCTGATTTTGTTGATTGTGATGTTGTACGTATGTAAGCTTGTTCTTTGTTATTTGGTAGACCTTGGCAATTTGATAGAGAATCTATTCATAATGGTAGAACTAATCAGTATTCTCTTATGCATGATGAAAAGAAAATTGGTCTCAAACCTATGACTCCTGAACAAATAGTAAAAGATGATCTTGCTAGAGCTAGTACAGTAAAAAACGAGGAGAAACATAAGAGTGAAAATCAGATTGTTGCTGCAGATTTTGTGCCACATAAGACTAATACTAAATCTGATTCAAACCATGCTACTGAAATTCGTTTGAAAAATCCTTGTTTGCTTGCTAGCAAATCTGATATTGCTGAAGTTGATGTGAACACTACTCAATGCTATGCTATTATTTGCAAAGAATTTCTATTTTCATTTGAAGATATGCCTCCTTCTTTGCCACCTGCGGTTGCTAACCTTTTGCAGGAATTCATTGATGTGTTCGCACAAGATGTTCCACCTGGATTACCACCTATTCGTGGGATAGAACACCAGATTGACTTGATTCCAGGAGCTTCACTGTCCAACCGTGCGCCATATCGTACCAATCCTGAAGAGACCAAAGTGATTCAGCGACAAATTCAGGTTCTCCAAGATAAATGTTACATTCGTGAGTCTCTTGGTCCATGTGTTGTTCCTATTATCTTGGTACCTAAGAAAGATGGTTCTTCACGCATGTGTACTGATTGTAGAGCTATTAATAATATTACCATTCGATACCGTCATCCTATACCTCGTTTAGATGATATGCTTGATGAATTGAGTGGTTCTATTATGTTCTCTAAAGTTGATTTGCGTAGTGGTTACCACCAGATTCGTATGCAATTAGGAGATGAATGGAAAACAGCATTTAAAACTAAGTTCGGTTTATATGAGTGGTTAGTAATGCCTTTTGGTTTAACTAATGCACCTAGTACTTTCATGAGACTGATGAACGGAGTTTTACGTGCTTTCATTGGATGTTTTGTGGTGGTATACTTTGATGATATTCTGATTTATAGCAAATCTTTGGAGGATCATTTGGATCATTGAGAGTGGATTTGGTAACCGCGTGTATACGTGAGCACGCATCCATTACCGTTGGATTTGCTTTGAGATGCTGGCTCACAAACGGAGCCAAACGGCATCAGATCTATTTTTTCCAACGCGCGAAGTCACTCTAGCTAAAGACACCGTCGTCCCACCGCACGCGAAGTCGACGCCGTCCTACACATCACCTGGAATCTACTTTTCTACCTATTGTCTAATCATGGCCTGTGCTAAACAAAGGAAATCGATGGATAAGGCCACGCCCACCCTGATCCTCCCTCAGCGACGAGAGGCCTGCGCGCCGCCCCTGCTCCTCCTGCCGAGACACGAGGCCGCGCGCTTCCCCTGTGCCCGCACCACCGCCCAGAGGGCCCCAAGGAGCGCCCCTTCCTTCCACACCGCCGCCCTCCACCGCGGCCGCGCGGAGGCCGCCGTGCGCCTCCTCATCTCGTCGCTCGCCGCCATCCGTGAAGCCGTCCTCCCGACACCGCACACGGTGAAAGAGGATGCCTGAGCGTCAGCCCGGCGCGGAGGCCTACGTCGCTAGCACACAGTTGCAGGGGAGGATGCCATCGACAAGCGAGCCCAGCGACGCCGCGCACACGCAACAGAGAAGCCTGATAAATCGCCAGATAGAGGAGGCCAGTGACGTCGTGCATATAGCTAGATTTACTGGGTCGATTAATTGATAGATTAGTTAGATCTTAACCGCATGATAAATCGGGACCGATTGCTAAAATCGGCAACCAAGGGAGAAGCTATAAATCGTTGGCGAGATTGGAGCACATCGGACTTGTTCGGGGAAGAAGTGGGCATCGGCTGATTCCATCGACTATCGACCGCCGCCTACCCTCCCTCTGACACTGCTCAGCATGAAGGGGCCTGGGGCAGCTCGCGGGCCATCCTTCTTCGGAGGAGAGGTAGTGAAGCTGGCGACACCGCTCACCTCTGCATGCTCTTTCCACAAACCCGACGCCACCGTAAATTGGCAACATCAAGGATCCGTCTTGGATCCATCTCCGTCGCGCGGTTTGACACCGCTAGCGATTGGCGACAAGGACGACCGTCTTGGAGCCATCTCGCAGGAGGAATTTTGGGCTGGAGCTCGCTGGGTGGTGTTGGGGGCGCGACCTTCATCAACGACACGGGATGCCGTCTGGCGTTGGAGGACGGAGTGGGGGTTGTGGTGCGGCAGGAGCTGGACGCGCCCCTCCCTCCGGTGGGGCTAGGATTGGACGGGACCCCCCACCTTAACCTGGCGTTGGCGCACGGCGGCGAGGGCCTGTGGGCGCAGCTGTGGCGCTGGGCCAAGACGGCCTTCTTCCTCGTCTCCATGCTCGCATCGCTGCTCCTCGTTTGCAGGTTGGGGACTAGAGAGGAGGAGCGGACGGAGGGGAAAGGGATGAGCTACAACGGCAAGGGACGAGGGAGGAAAGTGTTAAGGGTGAGGCCGTACTAGAAGGCTTTTTTTAAGGACGACGCACAGGGTTATCATCTAACGGAATAACAAACGGCCGTTGGACACGTGTCAGCCAGTCACCGCGTGCTCACGTATACACCCGGTCACCAGGCTTCTTTTGTTAGATCATTTACGTGTTGTTTTCAATGCTTTACGTGATGCACGTTTGTATGGTAATCTTGAGAAATGCACCTTTTGCACCAATCGAGTTGTGTTTCTTGGCTATGTTGTTACAGCGCAGGGAATTGAAGTTGATCCAGCCAAGATTGAGGCAATTGAGAGTTGGCCGCAGCCAAAGACGGTCACACAAGTGAGGAGTTTTCTTGGCCTCGCTGGTTTCTATAAGCGCTTTGTGAAAGATTTTGGATCCATTGCTGCGCCACTGAATGAGCTTACAAAGAAGGATGTGCCTTTTGTGTGGGGCGATGCACAACAAGAAGCCTTCATGATTCTGAAAGATAAGTTAACACATGCTCCATTACTCCAACTTCCTGATTTCAATAAGACTTTTGAGCTAGAATGTGATGCTAGTGGAATTGGTTTGGGAGGTGTGTTATTACAAGAGGGCAATCCTGTTGCATATTTTAGTGAGAAATTGAGTGAGCCTAGTCTGAACTATTCTACTTATGATAAAGAATTATATGCGCTCGTTCGGACATTAGAAACTTGGCAACATTATTTATGGCCTAAAGAATTTGTTATACATTCTGATCATGAATTTTTGAAGCATATCCATAGTCAAGCTAAGTTGAATCGCCGCCATGCAAAGTGGGTTGAGTTTATAGAGTCTTTTCCTTATGTTATGAAACACAAAAAAGGTAAAGATAATGTTATTTCTGATGCTTTGTCGCGCCGTTATACTATGCTATCTCAACTTGACTTCAAGATTTTTGGATTAGAAACCATAAAGGAACAATATTTGCATGATGCTGATTTTAAAGATGTGTTGCTGAATTGTAGAGATGGTAGAACATGGAACAAATTCATTCTCAATGATGGATTTGTGTTCCGTGCTAACAAGCTATGCATCCTAGATAGTTTCGTTCGTCTTTTGTTGTTGCAGGAGGCGCATGGAGGAGGATTGATGGGACACTTTGGTGTGAAGAAGACGGAGGATGTATTTGCTGCACACTTCTTTTGGCCACGTATGCGTCGAGATGTTGAGAGATTTGTGGCACGCTGCACTACATGTCAAAAAGCTAAGTCTCGACTTAATCCACATGGTTTATATATGCCTCTTCTTGTTCCTAGTGTACCTTGGGAGGATACTTCTATGGATTTCGTTTTGGGTTTGCCTCGTAAACAGAAGTGGAAGGATAGTATCTTTGTTGTTGTGGATCGGTTTTCTAAGATGGCACACTTTATTCCATGTCACAAGACTGATGATGCTACACATGTTGCTGATTTGTTCTTTCGCGAAATTGTTCGGTTACACGGTGTGCCAAATACTATTGTTTCTGATCGCGATACTAAGTTTCTTAGCCACTTTTGGAGATGTTTATGGGCTAAGTTGGGGACTAAATTGTTGTTTAGTACTACATGTCATCCCTAAACTGATGGACAAACTAAAGTAGTAAATAGAACATTGTCTACTATGTTGCGGGCTGTTTTGAGGAAGAACTTAAAATTGTGGGAAGAATGTTTACCTCATGTTGAATTTGCTTACAATCGTTCGCTGCATTCTACCACAAAGATGTGCCCATTTGAGATTTTTTATGGTTTTGTTCCACGTGCACCTATTGATTTATTGCCTTTACCATTGGTGCAAAATAATTTGGATGCTACACAACATGCTGAATTGATATTACAATTGCATGAGACTACTAAAGACAACATAGCACACATGAATTCTAAGTATAAAATTGCTAGGGATAGAGGAACAAAGCATGTTGTGTTTGATGTTGGTGATCTTGTTTGGTTGCATTTGCGCAAAGATCGTTTTCCTGAATTGCGCAAGTCTAAACTAATGTCACGCGCTGCTGGTCCTTTTAAGATGTTAGAGAAAATAAATGATAATGCATATAAACTTGAGCTTCCTGCAAAATTGGGTCCGGTTAGTCCTACATTTAACATTGCAGATTTGAAGCCTTACTTTGGTGAAGAAGAGGAGCTTTCGTCGAGGACGACTTCAATTCAAGAAGGGGGGCATGATGAGGACATCCCATCTATTGATACAACCGATGTACCTACAGCCACGCAAATACAAGGACCAATCACTCGAGCTCGTGCCAAACAACTTAACTATCAGGTACTTTCGTTTCTTGGAACTATTCCTCACATACATGAGAATATGATGCTGCCTAAATCAGATATACTTGTTAATCTTAGGAATGATGGACCAAGCATGGATGAGGAGGACAAACATTGGAGCATGATCACACATGGAGGAGATGGCAAGCAAACATTTAAGGATTGAAGATGACGCCGCAAGTGGAGATTTCGGAACTTTGAAGCCACCATAAGAAGAGATGAAGACATGGACGAAATATAGAGTTTTCCACTTCATAATTTCGTCCATAGCATATTATGGTGTTGCGTCACCTTTAGTTTTGGGCCAGGCCATGTCATTTTCGCAGGAATTAAGTCAGCCACTTTTTAGAGTCCGTATTGAAAGGGGAAAGGCCTTCTAGTGTTTGGTTCGGCCACCATACATATGGCTGGCCGAAATCCCACCTTTTACTCCTTTAAATACCTCCATAGCCGTCACGTTTAGACTCGGATTTTAATTAGACTAAAAGTTAGCCATTGCTACAACTCTCGTGTACTTCTTTTGAGGCCAACGCCCAGAACAAGACCGACTATTCGGAATCCCACCTTATTCAATAAAGATTTCATCTTTCATCCGCAATATCCTGATTGCATCATTAGTTCTTAATTACTTGTTCTCGATTTCAGGTAGGAATTGAGACCCTCGCTAGTCAGGCTGATCGTGCATCCGCGAGATCAGTAACTCCCGGAGATTGTCCTAGCGATTGCATTGGCGCACGAGCTTTGCACGTGTAGTCGGATCGTCAAGCACGAACTCCACCAACAAATCGATCTATCTTCATCTCATCGAAAGATCAGACACCTTTACCCTATCAAGAAGTGTCATTGAATACTTCAAGTGATGGAAACTTGAATGATACTACTACAGCTAGTGGATGTGCTAGCTCTGAATCGAAACTAACACGCTGCAACAAACGTGTAATATCAAATATGGAAGCACATTTGCAAACTATCTTATATAATATCAGAAGAACCTTTTGTACAGACCGGAAGTACTTCAAACATGCACACACCTCTACAAAATAGCTAGACAGATCAAAAATATGTATAGATATCTAATATGGATACATAAGTAAGAGTACAAAGTGTGCCTAAAAAAAGAATGCCTTATCTGCTTCAAAAGTTTCAATTAAAACAACACATCAACATACACAAGAAAAAACACATACATGCTACATTTCTTCCATTAGAATAGTTCAATTTCCCACTTCAATAAATTATTTGATTGTAAAGGTTGGAAAATCCAAATTAAACAACAAACATGCTACATTTGTATGTTCCAGATCCTAAACTCTGGTACAATCAGTAGGGGACCTAGTTAAACTGCTGCTACTACTAGTATATCAGTTGAAGTGTTAGTTAACCCTGACACTACTGGTACAATCAGTAGGGGACATGACAATAAAATCACATATCAAACCATATTATGAACCCTAATACTCCAGTAGCATTTCTGACAAAGCTATGAACTACGTCTGAGAAATCCAAACCCCTGAATATCCTAACAAAACACCTAACAAAGGAACATAAATGTTTGGCAGGGAAATCCCCCAAAACAAATAGAATGGATCTACCGCTAAAATCAACAAAAATATAACCGGAGAAGACCAAAACGTGGAGGGAGCTTCGATTCACTTACCAGCCAAGACATTATGACCACCCTCTACTTGATATGGAAAGCAACAACAAATCCGTGCTCCGTCCTCCTATATCCCGTACCTACCGAAGACATCAAGATCAACACCGATAAAAGACACAAGACAAAATGAGATTCAATCAGTAGGAAACACACACCAAAACTCAAAAACAAATTAACCTAACAACAAACCCTAACCGGGATTGAGAACTCGAGTCGCTTCTGCTCCTATTCTCTGCCTCGACCACTCCTCTTCCCACTCTTTCAATGAATGCGCGGCGTAAGCGGTTCCATGGCAGAGAGAAACAAGCCTTGTAGAAAGGAACCGTCACCACAAGCGCACTCCGCGAGCCCACTCCACAAGCCCACTCCACGAGGCCCGTAAAAAACAAGTCAGCCCGCTGACGCGTCGCACCACCAACAACACAAACACAGACAAACAGCCCAAAAGTCAGAGCATGAATCTACAAGCACAAGATAGGAATCTCCAAGCGCTCGACTTAAACTTATTAAGTATTATGCGTCTGATTTTCAGCAAATCCGAAGACTTATTATCGACAAAAGCCAACAACAGCACCATGCGTAGCAAACCAAAACATCTAGCAGCAAGTGACATGTTTAATTACAAGATCCATGTTACCTCCTAATGCCCATAATTACTATTGAATATAATGTCATCCTGCTCTTCAATGTAACATGCAATTCTCCTGCGTTTTCTTGTAACAACATCTGCAAATTCATAATGTCGCCAATTAAGAAAAATAATGCTACATGAAGAGGAAGGATCTCTTAAGCATTGCTACTCCTACACAGAATGGTATATTGTCATGCTGCAAAGGGAAGTTCTGATTTTCTCGTGAAAAACGGAAATGGAATTTTATGGGACGGAAAAGGAAACTTTTATGTGGAAGCAGAAGTGGAAACAGAATGGCCTTTTCAGACTAAAGAGCCACATGACAAAAATTTGCCTTTTCTTCCGTTTCAATGTGGGTGCCATGGTTGTGCTTTGGCCTATTTTGGCAAGTCCTTGCCAATTTCCGTGAAAAAGGCTCAACCGAATCAATTATACGACATAATCACATAATCACATAATCCCTCCAGCCTTCTCACAAACGAGCATGAGCACCTGCACAACCTAGGGCTACGCACACTAGAACGCCGCTACGGTGGCACCGCCCACCCATCATCTGGTTCCATATTTGTATCCGTACCATATTTGATATGTATATGTTTCTCACAATATATGTTTCAATATTCGTAAAAGTTTTTTTTATGTATTTGTGTATTTTCCACAAATAAATCTGATAATAAATGTGGTAGTACTTAGTTAGAACATGTACAATGGGGTGATGTTAGCCTTCCTTTAGAGTTGCCTCATCAATTAGAAAGGGAAGGTTATTTTTGGTTAGTTGGAGAAGAGAAAAAATTAGAAAGGGAAGGTTATTTTTTCTTAGCTAAGGGATGGTCTCTTAGAAAATAATAGAAAACTATGTTATGCATTGTCTTCCCTTAACAAATTAATTATTTCACATTAATTTCTACGGTTGATAATAAAAGATAATGCGTCATTTATTTATATTGTTTTCGGCTAAGGGAAGCCACATCTTCCCTACCATTGTACGTATCTGAGAATTACTACATCAGTATTGTCAGTTAATCCAGAATATAGATTGAGAGGTAGTTAATTTCCTTTATTAATTTGCTACACGTTAACAATCCCTTCTTTTCTCTCCCGCAATTAATGGCTGGGTGTGGCCGTTTTTTTTTCTGCAATCTGCATGCATATGTACTAGGAAGTTTTCCGCGGTGACACGCCGCACCCTTGGCTACTAAACTATTTGTTATCGCTGGAAAAAGTAAATCAGTTTCCTTGCAAAGAAATCACGAGCAAGATATTCTTTCTTAATAGAAATCTTAATTGCGGGAAGAAGAAACGGAAATGGAAGGGTCAAACTCATCTATCTGGGAAAGACATGGAGGATAAAAGTGTAAAATTACTTATTAGAAAATTCTTAAAAATAACCTTTGTTATTAGAATTTGTATTTTTGATGATAAAAGGGAAGAAATCAGAATAATGTAAAAGATAATCGTGAAGGGTGAACAAAGAGGATAGCATGGAAAGCGTTGGAAGGTGGAGTATTTTTGTTTCCCGAGTTAGTATTTTCTCCGGTTGAAAGAGGTAATGTGTGATAGAGTAAGTGTAAAGATGCCGAAAAAAAGGTAATAGTATTCTTCCCAACTGAAAGAGGCCACAAATAGCACGGTAAGTATACTTTTTATGGTACCGTAGAAGAACACAGCATTAATTTTTCCTGGTAAAAGAGGTGACGAATGTTGGATTTTCTTCAAAACCACAACTAAAGAATTATGTAGCGGTGAATAATTTATGATGAGTAGTAATTAGTGTACGGAACTATGGTTGAGATTAAATATTTCTGTAAAAATTATCACAATTGTGCGCCATTGAGGAATTGGCGTCGCGGAAATATGGCCCCTGAAAGAATAGCTATTAGGTAGATAACGACTTATTTCATAGTTAACATCGTTAAATTACTATTGACCCACAAGATTTCTACCGAGAAATTGCTTTTGAGAAAAAAAATGTAGTTAAACTCCGCGAAAAATTAATGTGAATTAGTTAACGCGACGAATTAGAATTGTCGCTAAAGAATTATTCTTTGGTGAAAATTTACCGGCAAATAATTAAATTTCTCTAGAATACTCCTACCGATAAAATATTACGGAAAGGTTTGAAAATTACTAGTAGCGAAAAAAAAGAGTGGCACTGTTCATGGACGCATGAAGAGTGCTCAAAGGCACGAGAGCTTAGCAAAAGTTGTCAGCCTTTATATATAATATTATTATATGTTTCTCACAATACATGTTTCAATGTTTGTAAATGTTTTTTTATGTATTTGTGTCTGTTTCCACAAATAAATATGATAATAAATGTGGTGGCATGACAATGGGGTGATGTTAACCTTTCTTTAGAACTAGTACAGATGCCCGTGCGTTGCCACGGGTCTTCAAATTTTATTTTGTAATTTACATATTTAATTCATAACTCACTATAAAAAGTCAACATAAGTTAGAAATATCATAATGTAGTACAACATGATAACACCTAACGCAATAACAAGACATCATTGGTATGCATCTGCATGGTTCCAAGTTCTAGGTCTTCTTGTTACTTTTCCGCGGTAAGTCCAACACCTGTATTATGGGCCGTCATAACTGTCAACTCAACAACCTCTTCTTTTCGATGTACTATTGTCTCACAAAAAGTGGGTGAATACTTATTTTTTCTAATTAGTCTAAACAACACTTTGATATTCATAAATATCTGGAGACAACCCTGGATTATAGTCTTCTGTCAAACATACAAAAGGGGCTTAGCAAATTTTCAATAATGGCTAGGGTAAAAAAACTCCGTCGGCAGGCCGGTGGTGCGGATGCTAGTTTTTTAGGCACCGATTCCTTGACCACTCCAAAAGTGGATGACCATGGAAACCAAGAAAAGGGTGCGAGCAAAAGATAATATCGTTGCGAACTCTGAAAGTTTCCTGCAAAAGATGAGGCAATGGAGGATCCGTGGATATATGAAGCCCTGAACACCAATAGATTGCACGTTTAATTTACCAGTAATACACGGTGTCGCTGACTGTAACCCTGCAACAATTTCTTGTACCGTCATATCAAAACCTAATTGTCTTGGTCTTAGCAAGACATATTCTTGTAGTTCTGCAATTCTAGGCCCACTAACAACAGCATCGCTTAGGAAGCAACACCCAACCCAATTGTCTTTGGCGGCTCTTGAAAAAATGACGTGTCATCCTGTAGTTGATACTTTTAGGGGCGAGGATATCCTTGCAATTTTGACTGTGATAGCAACACAACATGTTTGAACATGTTTCTTTACCATGCTTGAGAGCACCGCTGAATCCTGTGAGAACCTGCTAGTAACTCTAATAACGATACATTTAGGGAACATGGTTCCTCTCTGTACCCAGCAAGCAGACACAGCTCACGGAGTCAAGCCTTTTTGAAGAAAGGCAATCATCATCGTTAATATGAACAACACAATAACGTAGCAAGATGCGCTCAGTTGGCTTGATGGTTATTAGTTTTGAATTTTCATAGTTAAATGCCCTTGCTTTGCTACGGGTTCTTATTTTTTTTGTTGCACATATATACTCTAAACCCAGCAAGCAGGCACAGCTCACGGAGTACATAATAATTTACATATGCAATATAGCAAAATGATATTCCAAGTACAGTAAGACTATATTTTGTTTAAAATGTAATCTAATAAGAAGCTATAATTTCATGTCCTATGCATAGAAAACAATGTGGGTCAACCAAATAAAATATTCGGGCTTGATAAGGTTGTTCGATTTGTTTCGTGAATGAGCGTGACGATTAAACTAATTCTCATATGTTTCTCCACTTTCCAGTGAATATCATAATCATTTTTTTCTTGTTTCATATATTCTTCTCTATCATCACCAACCCACACGAAGGGACACATCTTCCTCATTTTTTTCTGCCTCCTCCCCATCGGCTTGAGCTCTTCTTTCTATAGGAATTAACTTCATATGCAAGAATTATCACTACCGATTGCGTTGAATTTAGAATCCAATCATCTATTATGCAATGCCATGCAGCAAGAAAAGAAAAATTGTCAAAGCGTTATTAACTTAAGCAAATAATGAGTTGCAAAATGATAGGTGCAAATGCTGTAAAAACATCCCACTTTACAATTGTAATTTCAAAGCTAGTGAAGAAGCCTACAACAAAGGAAGTACCATATTTTCACAAGAAATCTTGACAGAATCATCTGTGTTGGTTATTCAGTGGAAAAAATTATGATACAGTAGTTGATATAGAATCAGAAACATAATTTGAAAATATTAGGGACGTTGTCTTCGGCATCATTTGCATGTTTTCTTTTTTGAGTAGAGAGAGCCCTTATATTATCATGGTAACACTCGAGTTGATGTCACGTGTTACAAAATCCCAAACAACACATGGGAAGTGATCAGTCCAAATGCAGCTACCGGCCGATCTAGCCATTTTAGCTACGGAATCAACAACGTAGTTGCTCTTTTGTCGAACATGGCCAACACTGTGGTCATCGAAATTCATCAGCAGCGTCTTGCTTCGTCATATGGTGCCCACTGCTTAGATCTATCAGCCGTCGATGAACGCAGCAACACTTTAGCAGCATTTGTGCAGTCCAACTCGATGACGATCTTCACATGCCCATGTCCGGACAGCATCCTGATGCATATTAGGGCAGCTTTAGCTTCAGCAACGGAGAGCAAGCTGATCCTCATGATCCCTGACAACGGCACCCACACCACTTGGTTTGTTGTTCCCCAAGAACGAGGCATCCGTGTTGGTCTTGAGCAACCTGGTGGCGTTGGCTTCCACGAACTAATCTGAGGAGCCCTGAGGTCGACGGTCTCCTTTGCAGGCGTCATCAGAAGTGGCCATTTTCAGTTGACATCGTCTTCAGGCATAGTCCTGAGCTCTTGCCCATTGACATAGGTCCGCAAGAAAGTTACGGACTTTGCAATTCTCTCCTTACCTGAATTTTGCACGACATCCTTTCTCAGGTGCCATGCGCGCCAAAGGATCAGCAGGATTTTAGCCCTGATGCAGACATCAGTGCTACTCGGTAACACGAGGAGCCAGTCTAGCCTCTTCAATAAGAATTGGCCAGCCATCACGCATAGCCTGACGCACGCTGGCACCTTTGGTGCAGTTCACCGTGGCATGGCGAGCGTCTTCGACTGCAATCCCACAGAGTTGGCAGGTGCTCAGAGGTTTAAGGTTTCTTCTAAATGATCTAGCTGCATTTGAGCAGAACCAACTGTGATCTGATTGAAAAAAAAATAATCAGATTAGTATAGGATTGGATGTATATCAAACCAGCTAGACCAATTCATTCATACATGCTCGGAAGAATTGAGGGTATCTCCTCACAAGCGATTGGAGGAAGAATTGGAATTACTATTAGCTGCAACCTGCAAAAAAGAATCCCCACAGCAATGGATATCAGCATACATTAGCAAACTTGTCCTTTGTTGTAACTAAATTGTTCTTTCGGACAGCACAAATAAGTCAAAAATATGTTAATTTTCACAAATAAGGGTAGAACACATATACTTCTGCTGCAATGGTTGGAAGGAGTAAATAGTTACAACAGGGTAATATTCAGACATGAAACAAATTACTCTATGTTTAGTAAAACCTCAGGCAGAAATATTTTAGTGAAGATTAGCGAACTGAATTGACACAATACAATGTACAATAGGCCAAAAAGCAGGTACATGCTAAAATATTTATTGAACGCTAGCACTATTCGTATTCTTGTATGCAATTGATCTCGAAGGAACACATCAGTGCATCAGATTTTTGGACAAATATAATTCACAAGAACGCGGATCTGAGGATCTCTCTCTGATCTAAATGTTCCCAATCACAAGAACGAAAATAGACTCACAATCAAAAGCCTAGAAAAGGGAATGCAAAAGAGAATTGGAGGACAGAATTTTGAGATCCGTGGAAAGGACAAGATGCGTTCGCAATGAAAAGCCTAAATAAAAATTAATCCAAGGTGGGAAGGGTTCCCACCCAAAAACCAAATCAACCCAGGTCCAGATTTGGAGGATAGTCCGATCAACGCCAATATGCCCGGAATTGGGCTGGCCCTCCTCCCTCTCATCTCCTAGGATGAAACCACACAGCGAGATCCGATCTGCAAAGGCATGACGGCGGCGCGAATCGAGGTGGTGCGCGGCAGGATCAGGCGCGGAAGCGGTGGGAAACCGTAGGAGGAGCAGGATCAGGACCTGATACTGGTGGCGTCCTTCAGCTCCACCGCCAATGTGCTTTGATCCGGCCACCGTTTTTGCTTTTTGTGTTGTCTTCAGGAAGGTCCCATCGATCTGGCGCCCCTCTGGTCCTCAGGCAGGTCGCCGGGCGGGAACAAGCCAGCCATTCATGGTAGACGGTGTGGCGGCGTCCTAGGGCTCGAGCGGCGGTGTGGGAAAGTTGGCGGTTATGTCGGGCGTGGCGGCGAGAGGGGCGGCGTGCAGATGGGAGACAGGGAGAGGGACGGCGACCGAGTGCGGTCGTGGGTGGGTTGAAAGAAGGGATGGTATGGACGAAGGCTTTTTTCGGGTGGCACGGTTTGCGGGACGACGAACGGACGAAGGTACGACGACGAAACCGTATTGTGGATGGCAGAATAAGGAACCACTTTAGTCTTTTTAAGTAGTAGAGATAATTAATGACTGTAGATTGAATGGCTTCTTGCTTTTCTAAAACTTAATATGATAATTTTATCATCATTAGAATTTCTATCGATTAGAAATTAGGAAACTACATATCAAAATAATCAAACAAATATTTTTTTCAAAATATATAAACGTTGTGCTCAAAGCAGCTCGGAAGATCATACCACATATTAGAAGAAGATACTGTTCTACGGACTCATCTTGAAGACATAATACTCAACTACGAGTTTGTATCAAACGCAAGAAAAGTAAAAAATTCAGGACTTTGGATATATGATTTGTTATGCATTTTTCAACCATTTGAACAATTCATGGATGTAATTTAAACGAAAGGAGGACAAATGGATCAGACCTCCTGAGCGGCACACCGACGGCCAATCAACCTATGCGACGGTGGCTACCTGGTTGGAGAGGGAAGGACAGTGTAGGCGACAAACCTCGGCAGCGGCTGTGTCAGTGGGAGACAGTTAAGAGGCAATGGATTCCAGAGATCATCCCTAAAAAATGAAACCAATTAATCTTCAGATGGCATGGCAACACACTGTGTACTACTACAACCAGATGACATGACAACACATATCCACATAATTTCATTCTAGTGCATGTCCTATAACAAAAAATGGATTAGTACAGCTTAATAAACAACTAAATGAACAACAATATGCACCATGGTATCACCTATGTTTCCTCGCAGACTTATCTTGGTGTGAGTCCCCGAGCTGGCACACTCGATATAAGGGCTGGAAGGAGACCAACTTAGCCTCTACAAATATGTATTGATGCCACTCCTAGTGCTGACAACATTTTACATACACATCATTTCAGTTACTGTTTCTAGTACCTAATTGAAATGCATAACCGGCAATGTGCATTGTACTCACCAAAATCTGCAAGCTGACATTATGTGTTACTCCTATTCCGGTGTTCATCTGCAAGAAGACATGAACATGTACTGTACCATGAGAACTATTAAAGCAACGGGCCACAACACTAAACACAGAAATCATTGGTTTCATGCTATTAAGATTTTAATCAGGAGAGCAGAGCACCAATTCAAGAAAGTAGCAGACTATGGATAAATTTTCCTAAGAATTAAAACAAAACTATTAGGATAACACAGATTACATGAAAAATGGTACACTAATGAGTACTCACCGACAAGATCAGGAAGTGTGTTGTTGCATGTCCTCTGATACATGGTCAGTCAACAACTCAAGGACCACAACTTGCGAGCAGATGAAGCCGTCTGTCAACTAATAGCTCTGAGCTAGGTAGCTACTGGTGCCGTGGACACCGCTACCGATCTAGCTGTTAGCCTTGTTGGAGCCAAGAGTGATTAGACCTCAACGACAGTTTGATGCCTCACACCTTGGCAACTTCTTGATAGCAAATTCCAGCAGGGAGAGGTAGCAACCCTCTATCTCTGATTGAAGGCATAAAATATAATCGTCAAGTTCATCATCATTCTTCAGGAGACGAATAAGAAAAAAGCCATGGAAATTTTGGACAATATTGAGCTCTGCATCCAGTCTTCCCCAAAAGACCGGCTTCTCTCTTCCAAAAATATTCTAGTAAACATGATGGGCATTGTCTATCTCTACTCTTTTATCTGGTATTGCACGGGGGCTTTGTAGTACTGTTCTACTTGACCATGAAATCTAGAGAATTGAGATAAACATATGTTGCTTGATATTTTCTCAATTTACGCTAGCCTGTTGCTGCTGTACCAGTACTTTGTGCTTGATATTTTCTCGATTAGTAGTGACACCTATTTCTGTTTTCATCTAATTTGATTCTAGTAGTATGAGACTACCTGATTCCATACTTCCCAGTCCAGAACGCCAACCAGCCGCAGCACAACGGCAGATTCACAAGTCCTAAATCCCAATCTCCAATCCAAAGCAAAGAAGCTCAGATCGGCCCACGCCGTACGGCTGCAGATGTATGTAGCGACAGCAACATAATAAACAACAACGGCTGCTAGTATAGCTGGAGCCCATGGAGGCATACCTAGGCGGCGCGGCCCTCAGCCGACGATCTGGTCCCGCAGCCCGTCGATCTAAGCCCCGCAGCCGACGATCTGGCCCCCAAGCCGGGCAGCGACGCGGGCGAGGCTGAGGGTTGCCTTCGTCTCTGGCCATGCCGCCAGGATCAAGGGGGATCCCCACATACATGTGTGGTGGAGAAGAAGGGCGCATCAGCTGATTTCAGGTATGCTCGGCGGCGCACATATGCGGGGTCGGAGAGGTTAGGGGAGGACAGAGGGAGGTGGGCTCACCGTCGACGGGGAAGATGGAGTGGCGGCGGTAATCCACTGCGATCGAGAGGTTCACAGGATAGCCGGTTCGGCGGCGTGGACGGCGCGCTCCGGATTGCACTGGAGACGGCGCTGCCGCTTTGTCTCCATCCTTGTCGTCGTCGTTGCCGCAGTGGTGGTCGGGGTGAGCGGCAGGAGGAGCACAACGGCGGCGGCCTCCGCCTGCCCCTGGTATCGTGAGATCGGATCCAGGGACTGGGGTTGGGGTTGGGGCACGACGAGGAGGTTTCCTGCTGGCTTGGCCCACCTGTCAGCGCACGCGTGAGGACAAAACGACGAAGGATGTTTGCCTTTAGCGATCGATGGACGTAGGTAGGTTGGACGACCAAACGTATTGTGGCAGAATAAGGAACCACTTTAGTCTTTTTAAGTAGTAGAGATTTTCCTAAGAATTAAAACAAAACTATTAGGATAACACAGATTACATGAAAAATGGTACACTAATGAGTACTCACCGACAAGATCAGGAAGTGTGTTGTTGCATGTCCTCTGATACATGGTCAGTCAACAACTCAAGGACCACAACTTGCGAGCAGATGAAGCCGTCTCGTCAACTAATAGCTCTGAGCTAGGTAGCTACTGGTGCCGTGGACACCGCTACCGATCTAGCTGTTAGCCTTGTTGGAGCCAAGAGTGATTAGACCTCAACGACAGTTTGATGCCTCACACCTTGGCAACTTCTTGATAGCAAATTCCAGCAGGGAGAGGTAGCAACCCTCTATCTCTGATTGAAGGCATAAAATATAATCGTCAAGTTCATCATCATTCTTCAGGAGACGAATAAGAAAAAAGCCATGGAAATTTTGGACAATATTGAGCTCTGCATCCAGTCTTCCCCAAAAGACCGGCTTCTCTCTTCCAAAAATATTCTAGTAAACATGATGGGCATTGTCTATCTCTACTCTTTTATCTGGTATTGCACGGGGGCTTTGTAGTACTGTTCTACTTGACCATGAAATCTAGAGAATTGAGATAAACATATGTTGCTTGATATTTTCTCAATTTACGCTAGCCTGTTGCTGCTGTACCAGTACTTTGTGCTTGATATTTTCTCGATTAGTAGTGACACCTATTTCTGTTTTCATCTAATTTGATTCTAGTAGTATGAGACTACCTGATTCCATACTTCCCAGTCCAGAACGCCAACCAGCCGCAGCACAACGGCAGATTCACAAGTCCTAAATCCCAATCTCCAATCCAAAGCAAAGAAGCTCAGATCGGCCCACGCCGTACGGCTGCAGATGTATGTAGCGACAGCAACATAATAAACAACAACGGCTGCTAGTATAGCTGGAGCCCATGGAGGCATACCTAGGCGGCGCGGCCCTCAGCCGACGATCCGGTCCCGCAGCCCGTCGATCTAAGCCCCGCAGCCGACGATCTGGCCCCCAAGCCGGGCAGCGACGCGGGCGAGGCTGAGGGTTGCCTTCGTCTCTGGCCATGCCGCCAGGATCAAGGGGGATCCCCACATACATGTGTGGTGGAGAAGAAGGGCGCATCAGCTGATTTCGGGTATGCTCGGCGGCGCACATATGCGGGGTCGGAGAGGTTAGGGGAGGACAGAGGGAGGTGGGCTCACCGTCGACGGGGAAGATGGAGTGGCGGCGGTAATCCACTGCGATCGAGAGGTTCACAGGATAGCCGGTTCGGCGGCGTGGACGGCGCGCTCCGGATTGCACCGGAGACGGCGCTGCCGCTTTGTCTCCATCCTTGTCGTCGTCGTTGCCGCAGTGGTGGTCGGGGTGAGCGGCAGGAGGAGCACAACGGCGGCGGCCTCCGCCTGCCCCCGGTATCGTGAGATCGGATCCGGGGACCGGGGTTGGGGTTGGGGCACGACGAGGAGGTTTCCTGCTGGCTTGGCCCACCTGTCAGCGCACGCGTGAGGACAAAACGACGAAGGATGTTTGCCTTTAGCGATCGATGGACGTAGGTAGGTTGGACGACCAAACGTATTGTGGCAGAATAAGGAACCACTTTAGTCTTTTTAAGTAGTAGAGATAGAGATTGCCTTGTTGGATTTTTGCTTAGTTGAAGAGAAAAATTAGAAAGAGAATGTTATCTTTCCTTAGCTAAGTGAAAACTATTTGATGCATAGTACGATATGTCTTCAATTAATGAATAAATTTCATGCTAAAAATTAATTATTTAACATTACAATGATAATACTCCGAGATAATGCATTGTATCACTTATTTATATTGTTTTCTTTTGGTGACTTAGCTAAGGGAAGCCACATCTTCCCTACGATTGTACGTATCTGAGAATTACTACATCAGTATTTTCAGATAATCCAGAATATAGATTCGGAGGTAGTTAAATTTCCTTTATATCTAAAAAAAAAGGTTAAATTTCCTTTATTAATGTGCTACACGTTAACCATCACTTCTTTTCTCTCCCGCAATTAAAGGCTGGGTGTGGCCGTTCTTTTTTCGCAATCTGCATGCGGCTGGAAAATAGGGAGGATGGTAAATCTGGAGATTGATTGCAGAATCGTGAGATTAATTTTCACCCAAATCTGAGGATATCATCATCGAGTAAATGACTGAATATATTGTTATATTGTGTGCATAAATGCCCATACATTTCCACACACCCGTCCCGGTGGCACCCCGGGTTCGATCGATGGAGGTGACGTTCGAGACGACGCAGGGTCGCCGGTTCACCGTCGAGATTTGGTATTTCTCCACCGTGAGGACGATCAAGGAGCACATCCTGAAGCAGGAGGACATCCCCGTGGAGTCCCAGAGGCTCTTCTTCCAGGGGAAAGAGCTCCATGACGACCGCGACACGGAGCACTACTCCATCCTCGAGGGCTCCCACGTCCTCATCGTCCTGCCCGACGACGCTCCCGCCAGCGCCGCCGCCGCCGCCGTCGTCCACATCGTCGCATCGGCACCATCGCTCGGCCGCAGCGTCGCTCTCGACCTGGATGCCTCCTGCACCGTCGCCCGGCTCAAGGAGGCGCTCCAGGAGCGGACGGACGGCGCGCTGCCCGCCGCCAGGCTGAGTGTGTTCTACGGCAAGGCGGAGATGGAGGACGACAAGACATTAGCGGAGTTCGACCCGCCGGCCCAAGGGATGGAGGTGCGCGTCGTCGTGCGCCAGCCGCCGTCGCCGCCGGTGTGCAGTAACGGGGGCGCCAAGACTAATAGTAGTAAGCAGCAGCAGCGGATGTCAGTTGAGGTGAAGTGGGGCGCGACGACGGCGACGCTGGAGGTGAGCGATATGGACGCCGTCAAGGAGCTGCGGGCGAAGCTCGGCAGCGCGACGCCGCGCCTCCTCCTGCCCAACGACGGCGGGTACTTCTTCATCTACAAGCAGAACGTCATGGAGGAGGACCGGACGCTGCGCTGGCACGACGTGAAGAGCGGAGACACCATCGAGATCTTCAACGGCAGGGTCACCTGAGGCGTTTGATCGGCAGATGCATAACTCCTCATTGCTTGGTGCCATCAGGTTTAATATGTCTGCATTCAGTCGTAGCCCGACATTTTGCTCTGTAGTTTGCATGGTGTAGCCTACATAATATTTAGAAAAAAATCCGTGTATGTTGGTGCAATTTTTAAGTTAAGAAAAATGACTGATTGTTTTATTTCTACACGAGGATCCTATTTGTTTGGTTAAGTTAGATTTCAACAATAAGACCTATTCCTTTGCTACTCTCAACTCCTCAACTTTATCCATTTCGTGCAATTAGGAACGGAGCAATAGGGATCGATTAACAATGTTTCCTACATGCAGCCTTACTTTCTCCTCTCTCCAAGATTTTTTCTGTTTGGGAACCAGCCTGAGGTTGGGGGTTAGGACTTAGGAGAGTGGTTGTACCTCTTAACACTGTGTGTCTCATAGAGAGAGAATATTTATTCAGTAGGGGCGACGTTTCCGTCGTCAGCAAGACGTCTGTGGTAACTTTATCAATTTCAAGATCCAATCTACCGGTTTAGTCTTCCGAAGGTGTTTATAGAGGTAGGGTGTGTACCTTCATAAAGGTGAGTGTATGCAGGTACGTACATGCGAGCATCTACGTTTATACTGTGGTTCTCAAAAGAAGATTTGTTGTTTACACGTGTAACGTCTCTAGTGAAATATATAAGAGCATCTCCAATAGACGGCGCGCTAATTTTTTTATGCATTTCGCTTTTTTGGGCGCAGCCACGTCTCTAGATTTTTCAGTGAAAAAATACAACGTGGAAATAACGTTTTACCAGACGTGGTTTTTGCATACATATAATTAAAAATAAGATCAAACATACTGCTAAGAAATATATTTTAAAACAACGACAAGAACGATAATTAAAGGAATACAATACATCTAAAAGTCGAAGAAGTCGAAGTCCATTCCTAACGAACTCCGACGGCTCAATCAAGACCAAATCCGCCCAAGAAGCTGCTGGCAGTGCACAACGGTGACGAGGCTGTCGAAGGTGGCCAAGAACTCCACCTCCGCGAGTGACTCACAGTTCTTGAAGTTGAGCTGCTGGCGGGGCGCCCGAGACGCCATGTCGCGGCGTCATAGGCGCGCGCCGCCCGCTGCACGGTGTCGAGGGTGAGGCGAGCGCCGCCGGCACGGATCTCCGCATAGAATGTGCCGCTCAGGCGGGCGCGCACGCTAACGAAACCTGAGGAGTTGCACCGGGGGTGGGGGGTGGCAGCGGTGGTGCGCGTGGAAAAGGGAAGTGGCGCGTGGCAGGCGAGAGGGCGGCACATGGCAGGAGGGAGTTTCAGCGGCGGTTGAGGATGCGTCGCGCGTGCCAAATCTCCCGCGGGCGGCAAAAAGTTTAGTGTGCGCGCTATTTTGGCGCGTCTGTTGGTGCGAATTTTTTTGACGCGGGGGGTTTAAATGACAATTTTTACCGCGCGGGTGTCTTGTCATGCGTCTGTTGGAGATGCTCTAACACACTGTCTTTTGAATTTCATTCCTCTTTCAATGAGCTCGTTTTTATTTTGTTATTGTTCATCTCACCTATAGCCTCCTTTTCATTCAAATGCTAAAATTTGGGCATAACATAACATATGCAATCCGGATGAATGCAAAATTCATTTTCTTCCCGACCTTATGATTCATAGACTATGTTGTGAACATGACAGTTCTTGTGCATACAAAATTAGAACATGAACTTTGTGTAGTTTTAAGAGAACATCACAACACCAAGAGTGGCAACATAATCTTCAACGAAGTATTTAAGATGCAGATTTTAGTTCGTACAGTTCAATTCATACGGACATAGTGATTGATATTTTTCTCCGAGTAACTTCTACATGACAATCAGGTTACAGGTCTGCACACGAATAAGTTCTACAGAAGTTTTAGAATTTAGTCCTGCAAGCATAATTGAAGCATCTTTGTTGCGCTGGTGATCTTTCTTTGCCTTCCCTGAAATGTTTGCAATTTCTCTCTCCCACCCCTCTCGTCTGAGAGCGTCCTTAGTCGCCCCGGTGCTCATCCCCCTCTCCTCCAGCGGCTCTGCCGGCCGGAGTGGATGGGGGAGGAGAGGCCGGCCCTCTCTCCTGTATAGCTGTAGGATTAGGTGGTCTACCTATGTGGAGCCTGGCGTTATGCCATTAGAGTGGAGCGGTTTGCTAGATTTGTCCGGCCAGATCCGGTGTAGTTTAGGGTTTCTCCTTCTCGTTTGGTTGCTCTGGTGGCCGGAGTTGCTTGAGAGGAAGAGGAGCACCGTATCCTTCAATAAATCTGGTGTTTGTGGTGGGCGTGGTCTAAGAAGGGGGAGCTGTGCTCTCTTGCTGTTGCTGTCCTGCCGTGGTGGCGAGGGGAGACGAGAGAGAGGAGTTCTACTCTTCTTTAGGAGGCACCTTTACCGGTGGCGGTGGTTCTGCTTTGACATGTGCATCCAAGCTAGAGGTATCTCTACCTCTGCTATCCATGGCCGGCATGGCGGCGCATCATCGACAACCTCCAGATCGGAGGCCCTACTTCGTCCTAGCTGCTGGAGCTCAGTGCTTTGCTGCTACCAAGTGGTGCGTCCCCGGTGGCTTCAAGGCGTCCAACGGCGAAGGATCTACGCCGGAAAGGAGTGTTCGGGCGCTCGCGCCCTGTTCCTCGGCGACGACGCCGGCGTTTGGTGGAAGAGCCACCTAGGGACTCGATTGTGTTTCTATCTTAAGTTCTAGGGTATTTTTGTATATTGGGAGGCCTTATCCTCAAATTCTTGGTTCTTTAGTGCGAGTGTTGTAAAAGGGCTTGTCTGTAAACTTGTACCTGCCACGTATTTCAGTAGAAGTTTTTCCAGGGTCTTCTAGACCCCTTCTTTGTGAAAAAAAGAAAAAAAAAATCAAGAATTTCCATGTGATAGTTGGTTCATGCTCTAAGAACCTCTAATTGCAGGATAAAGAGAACATACATCCAAGCCAAGTTAGAGTGTATAGCTCAACCAAGCCAAGTTATAGCCTATAGCTCCCCAAGCTTAGATGATCGCAAGATGTTGACACTATTTTCCCGTCAACCTCACTAGAAAATATGCCACGTTGTCATGAAGTGGTGTTGGATAATTAGACACAATTTTCATGATTAATTCTAAAATATTAAGCATGACGATAATAACTACTAACATGCGAATCTTGAACATACTAGATGCATGCATTCATCAACACGAATAGTAGCAGGGCAAACGGTACAACATTCATTGCTAAACAAATCGAGATATATCGCACATACCACTCTAGTGGATGTGGTGGTGGCGGTGTAACAGTCACCGATGCAGTAGTAAAATTGTTGATGAGAACGTTGTTGGCGACGGGTTGAAGTAGACGATGTTAAAGGCGAGAGTAGGCAACACCGCCCGATTTGGACGGATAGCGACCCGCGATGAAGAGGTTGAGCAGTCGCATAGAGGGTTTTCCAAACACCTAATTCTCCCTCTCCCGTAAAGGATCGCAAAGGCGAGCGATTCCAGAGACCTCCTTTCTCGTTCGCCGGTGCACGCCAGCGGGCGGGATGGAGTAGGCTGCGATGGCCATGCAAGCAGAGAAAGGTGGCAAAATCCTAACTCATGTATTAAATAATTTCTGCGGTAGCCATGCAAGAGATTACATATGCTTAGGAAACTCTAGACAATGTGGGCCACGCTCACGTCGCGCGTTTTGAGTCGGTAATAGATAGCCCACAATCCGGAAGCGACCCGAACCGACTAACTGCGACGCGTCTGTCTATGACTCTATTCATTTTTCAAAACTGCAAAAAGAAAGGAAAGTCTCGGCTCGAGGCTCAATCCACTCACCACAACGCGACATGACATGGCGCGTCGTGACGAGCGAGCGAGGAGGAGGAGAAGGAGTGCGTGTACCACTCTTATTTTCACTCACTTACGAGTGGTGAAACAACCGACCAAATGGGCATGATGTTTGTTATTTGTCATATGTTACTTTGTGCAGTGTGTCATGCGATTGTTAACATGTTTAAGTTGTTATCAATTTTCAATTTATTATCTGACTCATATACTCTAGTTGACTTATGAGTTATGAGTCGAACATTGTGATTCTAAATTTCGATAATTGTCATTACTCAACTACTTCTATTGAGTTGTGATAATTGAACTTTTTTTCTGTCAAATATGGTATCAATAACCCACTACATACCTGATGGGTACAAGTGTCCGTCGGGCATAGGTGTCGGTAAAGTTTCATGTCCATAAATACGAGTATGACTGAAATTTTATACCCACGAACTATACAAATATGAGCATAATATTGCTCTATATCTATTGGCATCCTTACCGTGGAGCCACGTTGAGGATGATTGATGATGCTCTTACCATTCCACCCAAACCACACGCGGAGCTATATAATGTGAAGCCATCGAGCTGAAAGGGCGCACGCCTTTGCGGGTTCATTTCAACTTCGTGGCTTGTCTCCTCGGCTTCCTCTCCCACTCCGCCTCCACACATTACTTCTCCCAGTCCCTGTTAGCAGCAGAGGGCGGAGCGGAGGAGAGAGGGTTCTGTTCTGCATCGGAAGAGCAGGGGAATTCCGGCATCCGTCCACCTCCCCCACCGCGCACGCGTACGTTCACGAAGCTCATCTACCTATATTCTTGTGTTGTTTTTTCTTCTTGCTGGCGGCTAAACTGGATGTTGTCATGGCGGCTGCCCCTGAGACGGCGGTCGGGACTAGTAGATGCATGCGTGGTCGTCAATGCTTTGTTCTCAGTTTTGTGCTTAATTATTTTCTTGGCGAGATCTGGAAAAATTGGCTGCTGCCAAATTTTTACCCGGGATTTGGTGAGAAAGGAAACGGAGGGAACTCAAATTAAGCCTGCGTCTGCAGTCCCTCTGGAAAACTCATCCTGCGCATTTCTTTTGAAATTAGTAAAAATAAAGTACAGCATGATTGATCTACTTCTTTCCAAAGGAGTTGCAAACTACCAGTAATTTGGAGTGGATTCTATACTACTTCTTTGAATACCTTTTCAGAGCATATCTTCGGAAAGTACTTATTCATCTCCCTTCTTTTTCAGACCATGCACGAACACTTACATTTTCTTTTCTGGAGCATGACATACTGTAACTGCAGTTGCAGTGATGTGTTGTACTCTTTTTTGCGAGTCACGCAAGAGCTGAAAATTAACATCAGCATTAATTACAATCTTGTTCAGTACACAGAAGGATGTTATCCGGCAACTGATGTATCCTGGAACACTCTGGATTAGGCAAGCAAATTATGCTAGCTTTTGAGCTGCTAAATTGGCTTCCCTTCTCACATGGCATATATTGAAAGCGATATATCTCTACTTTTTTTATATAAAAATAACTGTGAGTTTTGGCCTACACAAAAATGTGGCTCTAAACAGGCAAAAATAACTCGATCTTCCCCTTCAGATTTTTTATTTTTTGTAGATCACAAATCAGAAGATATTTCGATGAAAATTTCGACATACATGCTAGACATCTATATGTATTGTATATTTTTTCAGATTTATTTTCCAATGTTGAAAGGTTTTTTTCTTCTTAAAACCGGGCTCCCTATAACCTGAGCCCATTTGGAGTTTTCATATAACTGCTATACTAGTTCTTCATCTCCAATTTTTCCTTCTAGAAGTTAGAACAATTATCCATATTTTTGCACCAATTTTGACTGTTGCGCATTCATAACATGATTAACAGTTACAATTTTTCTAGAAAGCTTGATACAAGCTTGAGTGGTTGGTTTTTCCATGCCGTCATTGTTTCTTTCCCACCTTGAACTAAAATTCCATTCACAAACCATACTTTGTATAAACTGAAACTGTGTAAGATTTTTTTCCATATACAATTCAAAAGATCTGCATTTCAAATCCTTTATTTGAATATTTTGAATCTTGCCTCGATGGTCACAAACTTTCAGCTTTGGACCCGGAAAGAAATTCATAATAAAATGAACTAAAAAATAGAACTGAAAAACAGAGTTATGTGAACCTACCAGATCGACTGTAAGAAGAAGCAGAATCAGTAGTATGTTAACTTTACTTAGCATGCTCAAACACCATAAACAACACTTGGTATTTAAATTTATCTGAGCGTGCCTCCCTCAAAAAAAAAATAGCATGGATCTAAAACAACCGTTTTAAATTCATGAAGGATTGTGAATGCTAAAAAAGCAAAATGATAAATCTGTTTTTAATCCAACAAACATTTTGGCAAAATTTTATTTGTTTTCGCATAGGGCACAACTCTTGATTTTTCTCGTGGATTTGCGTGAGTATCATTCAATTAATTTACCCAACGTTTGAATGTTTAGTTCTTTATTATACGCTTTCCCCTGGGTTTTGTTTGGTGGATGTTAAGTAAATAATGTATAATCTTAACTAGCGTTTCTCAGCACAGAAACCAGATATGCCTAATGGATTTTAGTCAGACAGAGCACGCTGTGGAAATCGGCAGGAGCAATGTTGTATTTACATTGGAACCAGTGAAATTGGGGTCAAGTAACCAGAAAACTAGAATCAAAGCCATTTTGCTGTCTTTTTTTCCTGTTCAGTTGTGCTCCCTGAATACTGTTTTTGGTGGTTCTTCGGGCTTCCTTATTCAATCAACAAGTAGTATTTCTCGCCCTCTTTTCATTTATGCAAATTGTGCACATGCATATTAATGAATAATAAACTAGCTGGCTAGCCTTTTGTCGTAACATTATTCTTATGTTGCCAATCACATCTTTGATGGCTCTCTAATTTATTATTTGCACCGAAACAATATGAAAACAAAAAGGTGCACCTCATAATTGGCTATTCGCATATTCCTTACCTCATGTTTTTTTTTTTTGGCATATCACCTATATTTACCTCTAATCACAGCACCCTTTCTGTTTCATTAACTTAGAATTTATTTTGTTTCCAGGATGTCCAGCATGATTGTTCCTGTGTACGTTACCGCGCCCAAGCTTGCCACAATCCTTGAGAACAATGCAGGGCTCGAGTTCCTTACGAAGACAAGAGAAGTTCGTGTGAGAAGGCTGCTTAGCGCTAATGCTCATGGGTACCCAATACCACCACCGGCGTTTGAATACATTAATCAATATCACAAGGCATATCTCACAAGCACAGTTGAAGGAAGCTGATCCGTATGTACCTGGCAGCACACCAACTCACAATTTTGATTATGAAAGCCACACCTCTGATGACACCGTTGCACGAAGAAAGAATCCTAGAGGCTCAGAAAATCCTACCCCCCAAGATCTAGTACGTACTTCTGGTACTTCGAGTTCACTCCAGCAATGGGTTGCTAAAAGGCCCAAGTTCTGTAGTGAAGAAATTAACAGAACAGGTCACCCTGAAGTAGATGCCAAAGGTAAATCCAAGACACATGCTACTTACCCGGAGTTCATAACTGAAGATGATCGTAAGCTGTTAGAAGATGCAGCTACCCCTGAGGAGTACCAAGAATTACTGGAGGCAATGGAGATCATGTACGAAGTAAATGGTGATCCGTGTTATGATGCACAGAGCCTGGCCCTAGGTTCATTGACGAAAGCAGAGTACTTCCTAATGCCAGATACTATACAGTTTGAACCATGTGGAGTTGATAACATTTGCAGAGGACCTGCATATTGGAAACCTGATAGGAAGCTAGTTTCACAGGTATACGCCCTTGCTAAAGCACAGGCGCTGCAGCTTGGCATTACAGGGGACAGGCAAATTAAGTGGGCTGTTTTACGAACTCAGGCATTTTCTGCTGGCTGGTACCATGCACAGAAATATTCAAGGCTTTGTTCGCCTCCAAAGAACTCAGCTGAGATTTATGCCAACGACCTTCGAGCTATTGAGAAGCATCTTTCTGATGCTTGGAAGCTTGTCTGCTTCCTGCCGTTTTTCCACGAGTTCGAGTTTCGAACCATTGGTAGCACATGGAATTCCTCCAAGGCAACAGAATATGAAGGTAGAGCAAGAAAGTTTGCTGGTTCTGAATCGGTTTGTCCGGCTCTGTCTTACCTGACAGGTAAAGATCTCTATGGTCCTGCTCTGCAATGGATTGGTGTCGAGATGCCTATGAAGGTCGTTCGGAGAAAGGTTGGGGTTGACACAGTTCCTGCTGTTTTTGCTCTGCGAACCAGAGTAGCTCCTGCTGGTAAAGCCCTGGTCACAACCACTCATGCTGTTGTAAAAGAGATGAAGACTCTGGACTGCTGGAAATCCATACAAGATCATATGCCTAAATTGAATGGCGCAATTGTTAGTGCAATGGCAGGGAAGATTCAAGCAAACCCTTGGAAGTATCACGGAATGCCAAAACCTTATAACTTAGATCCTTTAAGCGAAGAAGAACAACTTGAGGTCGCTGCTGCAATGGCCTGCGCTGAATATTTTGCATCGATAACCTTTGCCTTTACTCAGTCTGTGATGGGGCATCATCAACTTCCAGGGTACATGGCATTTAAGAAGCATGCTTGTGGTTTTCTTTATGAACGCTTCAAGAAGTTCTTTGCTGGTATGAGGAAAAAGTTAGACAAGGATATTGGTGCAAAGATAGTTGCGGAGGCATCTGGTATTCCCCAATAACATGACCACAGTGGTAAGAGGAACACCCTGCCTGGAACTTCATCTTCTACTTAGTTTCTGATGCTTGGCCTCTGATCATAATTGGTATCTTCCGAGTGGCGGAAGCTCTTCAACGGCTATCGTGTTAATTTATGTTATGTTATGTCGAACAACTTGTGTTGTTAGCTGGTTAATTTTCTCAACCTTAATTGCCTACTGCGATAGGTTTTGGAGGTTAGCCGGCTTGTGGCGTCTAAGATATTCCGGACATGGTGGTTCTTATTTTGATTTAGCGTGGTATTATCATGTTCGTATGCTTGTGCTGCTTACTTTTATTGCTTGTCATATTTGTCAAATGAAGTGACAGAAACTGATGCGCCGGATGTGCTGCTGCTGCTGCAGGACAAAGCAGTTTGTCGGATGGTAAACAGTGCTGCTGTATCGGGACATTTGTCTCCACTCCCATGCAGACGAGTGATCAATCGCGTTAGAAATCTGAGTCGGTCTTCCAAATCATAGCACTGACACCGAAATTTGGTAATGAAGTAGAGTACATGCACCCATCGCCATGTGTGTTAAATAAACATGCATTTTTGACCATAAAAAGCCTGTTGAGCCTCTGACAGCTTCTTCGACCACGCTCCATCTAGAGCAAGGAAAATAGCGTCGCATGTTTTAAAGCCGAAAAATTCATCCCGAGATTATTTATCTTTCCATTCCATAGAGGACAGAGGATGTGCCCTCGACCGAACTTCTAAATCGAAGGACCCGCTCCCGTCACCTCCCCCGTGGGCGACCGGGGCGTCCCCGCCCTCCCCACCCTCCTCGCTCCTCGCTCCCGCCGCCGCCGGCGGGAGCCGCCGGGCAAAGCCCGGGCGGTGCTGGCGGCGGCGGTTCCTCTCTCTCCCGTGCGTCTGGGAGGCCCGACGGGGCGGGTCTGACCAGGCGGCGTTGGAGGACGCCGGCTCCGGCCCAGGCCGGCGTGGATCCGTCGTGGTTGGCGGCGAGGCGTGCGCTCGCGGCGGTGGTGCCCTTCGCCTCCGTCAGCCGACGCTGTGCTGTTCCTGGTGGCGGCGTCCGATCTGGGTCCGCGGGCCTAGATCTGGGTCTGGCGGGCCCGGCCGATTTGGGTGGTCTTCTGCTCGTGCGCTGCACGCAGGACCTCCTCTGCTACCTTCCGTCGCGGCTGGTGGTCGTGCTCGGATTGGACTGGCAGCGCTGGTTTTCGCGATCCGCCCGTTCGGGCTTGTCGGAGCTCGGTTGAGCTTTCGGCGGTGGGGTGTCGTTGGGGCGACGTCCCCACGTTCTGGAGTCGTTGGGGCGACGTCCTTGCTAGCCATCTGGGACGTGGTCCTTGGGCTGGCTCAGTACTGCAGCTTCCCCGGCGGCTGCGGTCTGTTCTCCCTCCGACCAATTTGGTCGTGCTTGTGCGAGTGTGCTCCCGCGGCGGGGATGGTGGACTTCGTGGTGCCGCCAATCTAGGGTCTCGGACGCCTAGAGCAGGGTCTGGCCGAAACCTCTGCCAGCCAACACGTGTTTCCTGCGAATGAGTCGAGTTGGGGCTAGCTCATAGTTCGACGTAGGTTGGAGGTGCGGCAGTGATATCCGCCTTGTTCGCTCAACGTCCTCGCGACGGCGTCCGGATTTTCTATCCAGGTTTGGACCTCGGCGAAAGCTGCGCATGGCTCTGGCCTGTGCCGGCGACGGCGTCACCTGCGGGTGACGTTCCCTTGTTGAAGGCGTCCCGATGATGGCCCTCCTGTTCGAAATGAGGGATTCCATCCCTCCGCCTCAATCTGCTCCTCTTGGAGGCCTCGCTTCGTGTAAGCTTCTCTGGTAGTGCCTTGTGGAACACCGTGTGACCTCTCGATGGTGTCGCAGCCCTCTCACAACGTTGGCCTAGCTGCTTTTACACGGTTTGCTGCGGTAGCTGATTTCCTTCCTAGCGCCTTGGGGGGCTTTGCTAGGTCGGCGTCTGGTTGCAGCTCTTGCCGGTGTGCCTATCCCAATGCCAGGGGATGATGTTGTGTGTTTGGTCTGGACCTAGCCTGAGCTCCATGGGTGGTGGTTCTCGGGTCTGGGTGAAAACTTTGCAGGTCCTCTATGCCGACGACGATGACGCACTCTTGCGCCATTTACCTTCTTGGAGGCGTCGCCGCAAGACCCCCCTCCTTTGGTTCCTCAAGCTCTGCCAGGTGGCCGGCCCGTCGCTAAGTTCCCCCTTGAGTTGCAGTCTTGGTGCGGTGGAGGTTTGTTGGCGTGGACACGGTCACGATCGCTCCGGTACAACAGAAGACAAGGCTCCCTCTTCCTGGATCATATGGCGCTTCGGCTTGCTTTTCTGTGTTGTCTTTTGTTGCGATTTGGGTTGTGCGCTTGGCGCGTGTGTGTTGTAATCTTGGTGTAACTCCTGGCCGGTTGATGGCTTCGTTAATTCAAAGCCGGGCTCACTTCGAGCCTTCCGTCTAAAAAAAGGACAGAGGATCCACCTCTACAATGGGCTCTTATTGCCAAACACTACAGGAATCACGCAAGGCACCGACAGCCTGCTGATACGCCGATGGCCAAAAGTCGTGGCCGCCGGCGTATGGCCCGGCCATGCCATCCTGCCGTTTTACCTTATAACCGGGTAAGCCCCAGTGAATTCAGATGTAACTTTTTTTAACCGGGTAAGCCTCAGTGAATTCGAATGTAACTTTTTTTTCACGATCTTTTTGATATATTATATGTTTTTTTCCAACTTCGTACTTTTTATGCAAAAAAAAGTTGAAATTCAAATTTATTAATTTCCCCTAGTGGGTTGCGTAATATACAAGAATCTCAATTTTTTGTATTTCTAAATTTTCTATCATTTTCTTTTGGTTTACGAAGCTAAAAAAAGGCAATGGAGGGGGTGTGTGTGTGGAGGTGCGTGGAGAGGCAAAAAAACCTAAGAACCGGGCCTAAGGCTGGTGCCAACGCGGGCGGCAGCGCGGGCGGTACCGCCCGTCGCCGGGCGAGAGAGGGGCGGGAGTGGGGCGGGACGGGAGCGCGGGGCGCGCTGCGGCTGGCGCCGGGCGGTACCGCCCGCCGCCGCCGGCTCCCGCCCGCGTTGGCGGCGGCAGCGCGCGGCGACAACGGGGAGATAGGCGGGGCGGCGCGGTGGCGGGGCGGGGCGAGAGAGGGGCGAGAGAGAGAGGGGGGCCCGGAATCGCCGGCGAGCGGCGGAGACCGGCGGCGCAGACGTCGACAAGCAGCAGCTTGGCTGCGTGCTGGAGGAAGAAGACAAAGGGGGTTTTGCAGAAAACCCCCTGGACTTTAGGATTTGCTTAGGAAAAATAAAAACATGGTAGGATTTGGCATTTTAGGGTGTTTTGAGCCAAATTTTGAGGGGCTTTTTGCACACAAATTTAAATAGAGCAAACAACCACATTGGCAACATTGTTGCAAACCTTTTTAGTGCAAATTTTTATGTAATTTTTTTTATGATGTAATCGGTAACAATTTTAGTTCAATAAAATAATTTTCTTGCATTATTTTTAATGTTGTAATCTCAAAAAGAAATGCTGATGTCGAGGAGAGAGAAATGGTGATGTGGAGGAGAGAGAAGTGAGAGTGGGGACTATAGCCCGTGCATTGGCACCGTGGGGTGAGAGTGGGATGAGAGTGGGGTGAGAGTGAGGGAAAAACCTGACGTGGCGGGTGAGAGTGGGGTGATGCATTGGCACCAGCCTAAGGCTTTTGACAAGCCTACCGCCACCCCTTTAGTCCCTTTCTAGGTTGGGTGTTTTCATAGCGGGAGAGTAATCCTTTTTTCCCATGGCGGGGTTGTAACACTAAAACCTTTGACTGTCAAACTTTCTACTCTTCTCTATTATAATGAATTAAGACAAACCTTTTGCCTTTCTTTCAAAAAAAAACTAATATGACACATTAATCCTGATTTCTATTTAAATTGGGATTAAAACTTTTACAGGTGCTGGAGGAAAACCCTGTTTTTCTTCTAGTGATACATTCTGTTAAACCGAACCGATCCGGAAGAGGAAGTAGCGAAAATCCCGCGTGTTATGGTGTGGTGGTCATTCCCAATTCCATGTTCCAAAGAACTCCCATCCAACGGCAAAGAAGAGTACGATACTTTCTTCCTTCTGTAGAACGGACACCGATCCCTTTTCGCGTTGACAGTAGGTAAACTCAAATTTGGCTCGCCGCCGCCATGGCATCCAGAGTTGCCTTCCTACGAGAGGCCGAACTCCGCCTCCTGCGCTGCACCCTTCCCGCCGCAGCCTCCCAACCACCGCCCCCTTCACCTCCCCCAGCCCACCCGCTCGGCCCCGTCGCCGCCTCCGCCCTCGCCGCCGTCGAGCACGGGGACTACGCGGCTGCGCTCGCCTCCGCTGTCCCGCACATCCTCTGCACTTCCGCCTCAATCCATGACTCCCCTGCGCAGTTCTACGGCGACCTCGCTGCCGCTACCGAGGTGTTCCTCCGGGGGGATGTCGGAGGTGCCGCGGACGAGGGGTTCGAGTGCAGGTGCGCGCTTGTTCTCTCCGCAGCGGTGGCCGCGCTGGTCGCATTCACGCAGCAGAACGTGACAGGGTGAGTTGGTAAAGCTCAACTGTTTCCTACCGCATTTTACTAGTATGTGCTTAGTTCCTGTTCAGTATATGGTTGCGTGGCCTGTAAAGTTTGATTAGGGTTGAACGACTCGGCGGCAATCCTAGTTTGATTAGGGTTTAGCTTCTGGAGTTACGGTTCCTTGTCTCCGTAGAGCCATAGAGGGTTGCTTTGAGCTCCTCTAACAAATTTCCCAGGCGTGATCCATCCTTCTCATTAAGCATCCAAACTTGAGCTGATGGAGATTTGATTGATATTGTAAAGGCTCAATTCAGGCCTCCCTGAAATAATCTGACGACAGATGGCCCAAGTAAGATGTACACTGTTACAAGTTGTTTATGTATGTTGACACGCAAAATAGAGATTTTATCGAGTGGCATTCCAGAATGTGGTATGGCTATTTTAAATGGGGGACACATCTGGTGTTGCCAGGATAAAGATGTAATGCTTGGCACGACGAGGAATGGACGTAGGAAAATTATGTGTGAGGGAATGCAGTGAAGTCATACGTAATCTGTGGGAACTCTCTACTATCTATGGATTCTTGCGAGACACATCTGGTTCATCTGATGGAGAAATTAGTGCAGGGTGCATGCGGGGGGTGGATGACACAAGATAAGGTTAGACAGTAATACATTACATCAATAAATCTACACAGATATGGAAACACCAAGCATGCGTTTGCCATTTTGATATTTGAAAAGCATTTTCCTTCAGTTGAGTTTGAGTGTTTTAAAGAGTGTATGTATGTACTTCATTTGTTCCTAGAATTAATATGTGTACTGTTGAAATATGGTTCTGTTAATTTGGAAGGATATTTGTTATCTGATATTTTAGCTCGATATCAATCATTATTTCTAGACTTATGCTAACGGCTAATACTTTATTTTTATTTTCTTATATAAACTTTTTGTATCCTTCTTGACATACTATGATTATCTCCAGAATTTCCATATCTAACAGAGATTTTATATTCAATTTATTAACTCGTTGCCATTTGGAAATCCTCTTGTAGATTCTAATGTGGCTAATAATTCTCTAGTCGGTGCTAATGTGGCTAATAACTATTTGCAGGCCTTCAAGAAAATATTCATCATTTCCTTTCTGGACTTCATCATTTGATGAAGGGTGGTATAGTGATCCTGGATGCAAATGGGAGGCATGGGCTTCTGATCACTTAGCTTCTTTTGGTTCCCATGTTCATGGGAAGTTCTTGCTCCTGCAGGTATATATTTCCAAGTGGTTTGCTCATTTATCTGTCCACTCATTGTAATTTTACTGTACCGGCGTTTCTTTCAGTTTTTATTTCTTTACTATGCTTGCACCTTTTATATGATCTATCCGCAGACAGTTGTTTTACGTTGACACAACTCAGAATTCGTTAATGCACTGGGATGATTGGTTTCTTTATGAGCTATAATATAGACTATTGTTAGCTGACTTTACGGATTAAACCATCCGAGGTGCAACCTGTCCCCATTAGTCAATTTTGTGTACATAACATGAAACACATAATGCATTGACACATTATATTTATAATGACACTACACAGTGATGTGGCTATGGAAATGCAAAGAAGTGCTAAGCAGGCTACGGTACCTTTTGATTTACAAATCGGCATATGTACTATTACTGTAGTGTCTAGCAATTCAATTTGATGCAGTATTCCCTCCATCCCAAATGCGAGGCATGTTTTGATTCGGTAAGACAATGCTATGGAAGATAAATGGAGTAACTGTTGGTCAAAGTCTTGTCTCAACAAAGTAAAATACCTCTCATACCGGTGATTGATGGCTGGGAAGTGGGTGTGGCATGCGGGGACCGGGAGAAATCCTCCGTCTTTGACCACAGTGGCGGCGACGCCTTTGGGGCGCTGTGACCTGGTGAGGCGCCACTGAGGTCCCATCCCCTTACCTCCTACCCCTGTCCCGGGTGAAAGCCCAAAATCCGCTTGGATTGGATGGCGGTGGTGCCATGGGCGTCGTTCCCTCCTTGGAGGCGCCGTCTTGGGACAGGTGGTGTAGCGGCGAGCGGTGCCATGTTTGGTGGGTTTCTGTCGGCGGCGTGGCTGCTCTGCTCGGCTCCGCTGCGTCTTCAAGTTCTACGGCTGCTCCCAAGCTTTCTCTTCTCCTGTGTGTCCTCGTTGAAGCTGTTTGTGGCACCGGTGTGCCTGTCGCGGCGAGGTGGTCTGTGTGGATTGCCCGGTTGGTTTCTTGGAATGCATCTCTCCTTGTTCTAGGGTGAACATCTCCACCTGCCGACGGTACGCACCTTGCGATCCAGGGCGAGAGGGTTGGGACTCTCTTCGGCGATGGAGGAGGAAGGTGTTCCTTCGCTGACACCGGTTGGTGATCACTGTGTGCCACCCTCAATGTCATTGCTTACCTGTTGCTGCTTCTGCTACTGTCTTGGCGTTCTTGCAAGGAGGACATTGCCGGCTCAACCCGTGTTTCTGGTTTACCTTTGTGTGTTTGAGTTGGGTGTTGTGTGTTAAGCTGTTTCAGCATTCTTGTATCTCTCGGCCACACAGCTTTATTAATTTAAAGCAGGGCTTCTTGCCTTCTGTTTAAAAAAAGCATTCTTAGCTTTTATCTCTTTTTGCAGTTTATTGTCTTTGCGGAATGTCTGTTGACAAGCATAAAGAGTCTAGACTCTGATTTGTGGAGTGTATCATGGTGGCTGTGCAGATTATCCATGTCCCAGCAGAACATTTTAGATGAGCTATCATCCTCTTTGTTTGATGAAGTACAGGTACACAAAAATAAAATGTTGACCCACTTTGGTGAACTTGAAACGGTTTCTAGCTACTGGGGTTCTTTCTTAATTGACGGAGAAGGCTCTTCTTTAGTCTCAGCTGCTCTTTTGGAAGCTGGACTTGCAGAGAATATGTACGGTCTAGTTGATGCTTCAAGGTAAGAAATCATATTACAATTCCTGGAGTATACTTGCTGTAAGGCGATTATTCAAGATCACTAGTGGTAAACTGAATAACAGTATAATACTATTAAGAATGTATCAAGACATTTGTACATATAGATGTCAGACAGTAATGCCCCATTGTTGCTATTATGATCTCACTAGTTAATTTCTCTTAGGTTACATCTAAAATGGAGAAAACTTGATGCTTTTAAGAAAATGAAATTAGTGTACAAGTATAAATAACTTAGATAGTTGATAAGAAGTCAATGTTTTGTATGTTAGACACTCTAAATATTATTTCTCAATACATGCGGTGTTCAGAAGCTGTCGTGAAGTTAAAATGCTGTGCATACCATGTCTAGACTAACTCAGTGCACGGGCCAATAACTGTAAAAAGTTTATTACACATCCGAGGACATGTTCGGAAACAAATATTCTCTATACAAGAATCTTCCATGAATGTTCGATATCATGTCTGTGTTGTAGTTCTAGATATATATGTGCCTGATTTACTATTATAGGGTACCTCAGCTTTGCTGATTTAGCCCACTCGTATGCTGAATGACAGTGGGACCAGAAGATCTGTATCCAATCTGAGCATAATACTCTATTAAAAGAATTATGGCATTTGTATTTGTATAGGTTGCATCTGGATAGTGCTCAAGAGGCATGTGGGATTCATCTTTCTCTAACAGGGATTCTTGGTTTTCGAACAATACACCAGGTATATTGTGCTGGACCTCGTGGCACTTCCTGTTTTTGTTTTAGCTTATGGAGCTTGATGATAGAGGGACCATTTCATTTTGCAAGACATGCTTTTCAAATGAACGTATTGACTTCCTTTTTCTAAAGATAGTTTTATGAAACACCTAATTCCCTCATAGTCTTGCTCTTTGATGACCTTGTTAGAAAATGAGAAAACACTGATGTATCGATCACAATATTACTTAAATGCTACTTGATTTGTATCATTCATGTTGCTGTTGCATGACATGTATATGACGAATCATTGTCCCTTTATTTTTTTGTAAACAATCAATTCCTTGGTATAGGTGGTGAAGCAGCACAATGTTGTGGAGGAACAACTCCACCGTGTTGCTACAACGTGGGCAACACAATTGTTGAAGGAACCGCTTCATCGTGCTGCGCTAGATATCGCTCTAGGGGCGGGGCTGTCAAGAGTTCAATCTGAAACTCTCAACACACAAGATCTAGTCCAAGATCTTAAGGCAGAACACAAGGTTCCATTTATTTGATAGGTAGGGGGTACATAGTCCGATTTCATAGGTAGAGGTTGGACCTCTATTTATAGGCTGCATGAGCCTTCACTACTTAGCTCTACTCACAACTAGAGTGTTCTAGAGAACACTACATAATCTAGGAAAAGAAACACACACAACCTAGTTACAACTCATAGCTAGAACACTCTAGAAACCACTACAACACATATGACTATAGGACCAAACTACCTAGAATATAATAGAAGTGTGTAGAAGCTAGTACTAGATTTTAGTTGGTTCTATTTTATTTTATTTTCTCTTCTGTCCCTCATCAGGTGGATGCGAAGTCCCAAATGGTACTTGTTCCGAAGACCACTAAACCAGCAGGTGATGTGGTACAATCAGCAGAACTAACAAGAGCTCAGAGTGATGTTGTGGCTTCGAAAAAGACGAGGAGCTCTGTTCCTGATGAAAGTGATGAATTTTGTGATATACTAAGAACGCCTTCACTAGCACAAAATGTGACCGACTCGAATAGTGAAAGCACACAGATACAACTAACTCCTGTCCAACAGGCTGTTGTACTTGCACAATGTTTACATGTGAGTCGGAGGAGTCGGGGTGATGAAATGTCTGGTATGTTCATATTTTCATTTCTTCTGTGCAGTACAAGATACATTTGTTCAGTTTTAAATATTAACTATGTAATATATAATTGGTACCAAAATTTTCTATCTCAGTTCTCTAATAGGGTGATGTACTACTGTGTCCGAAAAATTTCCTATTTTGCAGTAAGGATTTTAAAATTGTGAAATGTTAAAGCATGATATGGTTGGACAGGATCCAGTTGTTGATCATGTCTTAGTTCTCTTTTAGCTGTTTCTCTTTTGTGGTTTGCCTTTGTTCTTTTGTTTGGGTCTTGATGATCCTTCTACACAAAGCCTAAGCTTAGAATATTTTATTCTACAGCCCCTAGTAAAATTGTGCAAAATATAGTAAAATAGTGTACCAAATGTAGCAATTTCCGAACAATGTAGTAAATAGTGACTTGGATAGTAAATAATATAGATTTCAAAATCACTATATTTTTGTGCATATTCTACTATACTTTGAACTGTTTTACTAGGGGGTGTAGGATAAGCTATTCTAATCTTACCGTGTATATTTAGGATCGAGCTAGTTCATACCGGGTGAAGTTACACCCACGTGTTTAAATCTTTTTTCTACTACCAGCTCAAGTTACACCCACATGTGTTTCATAGAAAAAAGGAGTCTGTGCCCCGAGATCTGCCATAAAAGGCCCAACCATAACAAATGCGAAGCTATACGGCTCAACTCTAACATAATTACCCTAATATAGCTGGCTCTTTGGGACATTTTAATATTCTCTAAGAATTCTAGGAACTAGCAGTATCTTCCATTCCAGAGAGTATGTAGCTGTATTATGTATGATACAATAATATTTAGGTAGCATAATTCCTTTTTGTAGGTAGTATGTGCTATTTCTTGGCACTCCTTTATACCTACATCTATAAAGTTATTTCTTAAATATACTAAAAACTATGTATTCAGTTGCAACTTTTCATGTAGTTTGCTTCCTAAAATCTTAGAAATAATATATGACTATATAAAAGTGTTAAAGTAGTATACATACTACTCTATAGTAGTATGAGATGTGGGTACACCGACATGTTTTTCATACAGTCTAGATAGAATCTAACATACCGCAGTTATGTATCTATAGTATGTACTCCCTCGGTTCACTATTATAAAATTGTACATACTAGTTAAAAGGTGAAGGTGCTGAAAGTCTTGAGTGTAAAAGCATAATGTAGGATGCTAGAAGATATTTTTGTCGTCGTTTGATATGGTTGTTTTCACAATACAACAACAACATCATAGCCTTTTGTCCCAAGCAATGTTGTACACATCTATGCATCATTTCAAAATGACGTTTAGTTTGTTTTACATACTTGGAAGGAATTGGAAAAGCTAAATGGGAAGAAACAAGCTTTTATGGTCAAAGCATTTTGTTTATAGTATTTCACAGTATTATCTTTGTTATTCTGTAATTTAAAACAGAGCTAAGTTGTACTCTTCAGCAAATACATGTTATCACGTATATATATTTTGAACTTCAATCTGTTTTAAAGTTAATTTGACCTGTTCTCAATACTAATACTATGCCTCAATATGTATATCTTTATATAATATTAGTTCATCTACGTGTTTGCTTAAAGTTTAGCATGTAAAACTGATTCTTCTTGGTTCATGCATTTTATTTTTACATAGGATGGGAGATGGCACCATACATAGAGTCAATTGATTCTCAAGATGATTCGTGCTTTGTGGTATGTTTTAATTGCATCTTAATTATTTTTTTTGGAAACATGTGCACACAAATAGGTAAAAGATTGTCCCCAATTTTTGGTCTCATTTGTGTGCTGGAGATTTTGCTCTGTATGCAACTTAGTTTTTATTTCTTACTCCCTCCTTCCGAAATAGAAGAGCCTTTTCATGATCTTCAGTGCACTTACTGACCACTAACATATACAAAACATATAGATTGGGCATATATGAATGATACTGTTGTATTTGTCTTGCAAAATACTTCAATGTCATATATCTTTATACTAATTTTGTAGACATATTGTAAGTGAAATCGTAACCAAAATCAGTAAAATATTTAACTGCAGTTACCTCAGATCTGCTCTTTGTCTCATTCAGGTCAGGAGCTTGTGTGATGTTCTGCGTATTAGGTGGGAGTCCACTCGCAGTCGAACAAAACAGCGTGCACTGTTACTGATGGAGAATTTGGTAAGTGCAATATCATTTCCCTACACTGAAATTCCTAAATGTTGCAGATATACTACATTCATCTTTGTAGAACAATTTTTTTTCTTCAGCTCTTTATAGATTCTGCTTTTTTGTTACCAGACTGTCTTCAGTTCCTTCATACTCTGTATCATCATTGGTACTTATTCTCTTAATGATAGTAAAGATTCGATTTAGCAGTTTACATTGGCTTTGTAGTCTTTGCTTCATGCACTAGCCAACGCAACCAAAAGTCTAAACTGTTGGAAGGGCTAGTACAATTCACTTATACACTTCACGACACCCCCTCTCATGTGTGATGGGAGAAGAGAAAGTCAACACGTGAATAGAAGAAGAGCACACGTATGAATGAGCATATACGCGGATAAAGAGGGCAGCAACAACAATTTTAGGATAAATAGCAAAAGCCAGGACTAGAACTCGAGACCCTGAGCTCTGATACCATGTCAAGCTTCATGCACTAGCCAACGGAACCAAAAGTCCAAAATGTTGAAAAGTGCTAGTACAATTCACTTATACACTTCACTACAGTTTTTATACTTACCAACGAAGGTGGTGGTGGAACTATTAAAGCATGTTATTTGGACGATGTGATGTGTCCAAGAATGCGCAACATATTAAAGTCTCAATCAATTCCTTTTTTAAAGATCTCTACCACACGTTGTAACTTAAGATGGCAAATAACATTAGGCGGTCAGTGTTGTATCCATGGGGAAGAGTGCATGAAGTCATGCTCGGGAATGCAGGCGTGTTCGCCGAACCTTATTAACTAATCTCCTGGTGTCATCTTGGTGTGATGCTTGTCATTGGTAGATCATGAGACGCCTTTCGACCTGTAACATGAGCTTTGTGAACACTTGGATATCTATGGTGTTATTTGTAACATGTAGGGTGGTTTGCGGATGGGCAGTTCATGAGCTTGGTTAGGGCATCTTCAACGGTCCAACACAAACAGACCCAAGCGGTCCATTTTGGTTTGCATGGACAGGGAAAAACCAGCCTAGTGGCCCGACACAAATGGGTCGAGGCATCCACACCTACCCATTTCAAGCCCAAATTTGGGATGGGAATGCGTTGGGGCGCAAGCGCCACGGACCACTCGTGTGTGCCCCGCTTAGTCCTCGGACACACCTGACAACCAAACGGCCGCTTCGCCGGCATCGTCACCCTTGACACCGACGAGGAAAAATAGGGGGCTGCCATCTAGCAGCACGGGCTCCAGCCCAGGCGATGAAGCCTGCGTACTAGTTTTTAAATTAGATGAATGCATAATGTTCTTCCTCTTGTTTCTCCATATAAATGGCGTTTTCCATCAATGAATAATGTTGTTTGACAATGTATGGGTTGCATCCTATCTAGGGTCTGGCTACCTGTTCTGGCCCATGTGGCCCATTAGCCCAAGTGGCATGGGATGGTATATAAGCTGCTGTAAGAAACCCTAAGATAGAACATAGCAGCTGCTGGCTGCTGCCCCAAAGGTTAGCCACTCTTCCTCTTCTACATGGTATCAGAGCCACCAACGGCGGTGGTGGTGGTGCCAGCGACAATCAGGGTGATGATGATGGTGTTCCTGTTGTGGCTTCTCTAAAGAGCAAGCATGGGGCCGTGCGGGATCTCGCGGCAACATATCCAAAGGAGGTTGAACACAGTGGTGCTTGTGGTGAAGTTGTGTTGCCGTGATTGGAGATGGGGGACGATCTAGCCATGGCCAAGGTGCTTGACAAGCTGGCCAAGTTGCTGGTGCAAAGACAACAGATGGGGCATCTTCTGCTATTTCTGGGGGCAGGCAACCCCACATGGGGAGATGTAGTATAAGCTTGAGCTCATGCCAAATACGATCAAGCTCGATGGGGTTGGAAGTTATCTGAGTTGGTCCAGGAGGGGGATGCTGATTCTAAGGACGAAGTCGATGGAAGGGTACGTGTTAGGAAAGGTTCTTGAGCCCGAAGAAAAAGAAAAAGGAGGGACATGAATGGAAGAAATGGAATGCTACAGATTCACTAGTTCTCACTTGGTTGTTGAATTCTTTGACACGTGCTGTTGCACCGTTGCAACATGACATCAGTGGATGCTCTTTCCACATCAACAGAGGTATGGGATGTCGTGTCAAAGATGTATTCGGGCAAGGGAAATGGCATGTTGGTCCCCCAAATTGAAGACACAATACATGATTTGACTCAAGGTGAGAAATCAGTAATGACATGTGAGAGAGTTGAGACGTGCATGGGCAGATCTGGATCACCTTGCCCCCTTGGGGATGCCTCATTCTGAATGTGTGGCAGTGGAGAAGTGGATTGAGGACACAAGGGTGATGAAATTTTTTAAGGGACTAAATCTTGCATTTGTGGGGAGGAGGGCTGCGCTGATGCATCTGCATCTTCCTCAAGTGGAAGAGGCAATTGCAGCCATGGCACAAGAAGGAACTAGGCTGAAACAAATGGAGAAAGTGGAGCTAGTACCTAAACCAACTTGCTATGTGTCAGATAAGCACGGGACACGTGATTTCTGCAACTGTGGAATAAAAGGGCATCTAAGTTATAACTGTCCTGCTCCAAGACGTGGCTGTGGAAGGGAGTATGGCCGAGGAAATTTAGGGGGAGGGGGTTAGAGGCAGGAATGCAGGGTATTCCAACCATCAATTTAGTGCTAGAGCAAACATGACAACCATGGATGAAGGGCAAGGACAATCTAGTTCAAGCCAAAGTGAAGTCAAGATGGGAGAGCAGCAAATAGATGCAAGTTTTGGGCACTTTGCCTAGTTTGTCTACTTGGATGAAGGTAAAAGTACCTCTATATCTATGCATAGATTAGATTTAGAATAGATACTAGACTCTAGAGCATCCAAACATGTTGTTGGTAGCATTGGAGAGTTCGAATCATATAGGCTAGCCACTCCAATGCATCAAGAAACTATTGAGACTGTTTTTTTTAGACAAACAGGGAGCGCTCCCCAGCTCCATTCTCATTATAGAAAATGAAACACATAGCGTTTTAACAACATAGTAATAAAAAGCTAAAGAGATCCAGCCCATCAGCTAAGCTGAGGGTCTTAAGAAACATATCGAAAAGCTCTAGACAAGAGGACAGGTCATCAAACGAGCATCCGATCCCAACTTGCCAAGAAGCGGATAAGCCCAGCTACACTATGTTTTTAAAGCACTAAAGCACCTCCTCACCACACCTGGACCATGTCATCGGATCACCACATGTATGTTGCCCGATTCTTCCGGTGCTTCGACAGGTAGGCTCTCCGAGGCACGCCCTTGATGGGTAGAAGCCGTGGACGACTTCCGAGTCGAGATCCAATCGAACGAAGTGCATTTCGATCCGGCATCGGCGATGGCACCGTTCTCAGTCTTCTCACCAGGGCGCATTTGAATTTTTCCACCAGATCCCATTCCAGGTGTTTGAATGGAACCTGCCAGATCCTTAGATATGATAGAAGTAAGCCCCACACCTGTTTCATGGACAACCAAGTTTTCCTGTTAAACACCAAATGGTTCCTATTGTTCCAAATGCACCATATAACTGCAGATGAGACAACATTTAACTGCTCAAACTTTTTATTGCATAGCTATTTTGATGCAAGGGATAAGTAATCAACAATTTCTACACCAAAAATCTCTTGCACCACAGACCAAAGCAACCTAGATATCGAGCGAGTCAAAGAACAGGTGTTTAACAGATTCTAATTCACTACAAAGCTCACAATACAAAGGTTTTTGAATACCCCTATGCCTAAGATTATCCCTAGTCATGATTTTGTTTTGGGACAACAGCCAAAGAAAGATTTGCACTCTAGGTGGGATTTTTAAGTCCCAGACAGCAGGCAGGAAAACTGGTTGAACCCCTCTAAAATTGATGATAGCATACAAAGATTTAGAGGAATACACCCCTTTCGATTCATACTTCCAGATAAGCTGGTCCTCTTCCAGAGAGAGGATGATAGTTTGAGCAATTTCACGATTGAGACTGTTGATGATTGAGACTGTTGATGATTGAGACTGTTGATGGTACAACCCAGCCAATCAAAGGAACTAGAGTTGAGTTGTTCAGTGCACAAGAAATATTAAGCTATCATCAGTCCTACACGTACCTGCATTTCCTAAGTGCACTGGTTGATCAAATAGGTCGTCGTGTAATCGTTGATAGATACGTAATCTTTGTACATGAGAGGCCGAGTGGAAGGAAGATTGGAACCGGAACCAGGCGTAGAGGCCTTTGGTACATGGACCATGATGAATCATGCAAACTAGGAGGTTCAGCACTAGTTGCAGCACTGCTGGAGAAGGAGAAAATTGCTATGATGCATCATTGTAGAATGGGACATGTTGCTTTTGATAAAATGCCTAAAGTCTTTCCAGATGTAATGAGTGAAGTTGATAAGACCAATCTTAAGTGTGAAGCATGTGAGTATGCTAAACATACCAGAAACACCTATGTGAGTAAGGGACTCAGAAGTATATTCCCGTTTATGCTTGTGCATTCTGATATGTGGACATGTCCTATTTCCCCTATCAGGGGGATGAAGTATTTTGTGACATTCATTGACTGTTATTCTCGAATGACTTGGGTGTACCTTATGAAGCATAAGGACGAAGTGCTTTCTGCTTCTAAAATTTCTATGCATATGTTAAAACCCAGTTCAAGGTGCAGGTCCAAATGATCAGATCAGGTAATGGGACAGAATATATTGACAAGAAGTTTGTTGGGTTCCTTTCTAATCATGGTATTCTACATCAGACATCATGTCTAGACACTTCACCTCAAAATGGAGTGGTAGAGGATGAATTGCCACATTTTAGAAGTGGCTCGATAATTGATGTATACCATGAATGTTCCACATTTCCTATGGAGGAGTGAGGCAGTGATGACTTGATGACTTCTACATTTCTTATCAATCGTATGCCCTCAAGAATACTAGATATGAAATATCCTTCTGAACTATTACTAGGAGAGAACAAGTTTGTGGTTCCTCCCAAGGTGTTTGGCTGCACTTGCTTTGTTCGTGATCACAGGCCCTCAATGACAAAACTTGACCCTAGAGCTATTAAGTGCATCTTCATTGACTATCCTGCTGGACAACAAGGATATAAATGTTGGAGTACCTCTGAAGTGGCACACATTTGTAAGAATATGACCCCTTTTATTGTGAAAAAACAGATTTGAGTGCTATATTTGAAGGGCTTGACCAGCCACTGAATATTGTTGGTGAAGAGAGGGAGAGTGCAAGTGGCGGCAGTGCAAGAAACAACATCTCTCCTCGGGTGAAGTAACAACCTCAACAACCTCTGATTGTTGGGTCTTTACCACTTGTTCTACCAGAATTGCCACATGCTAGAAGTTGGCCAAAGCCAAATGAAGAGCACGATCTTTGTGTGTACTCACGGAGACCATGGATAGAAGAATAGGTGGAGCACCATGCAGAAGAACAAGGGGAACAACAACCGTAGGGGGAGTTACGGTTGTTGAGGCTGATTTTCTTGAGGTCCGCTGGCAATACAATGTAATTGTTAGATTTGCCTATTGCTTTAAGGGGACAAGAGCAGCTACCTTGAAATAAATCGATAGATATGGCTTGGTACACAACATCACTAACTATTTATCATATGAACCTTTATCCCCGTCATATAAGGCATTTGTTGCGTCTTGCAATTCCAAGAGATTGGAGGGCAGCCAAGCGGGATCAGAAGTGGTTTGTAACTATGAAAGAAGAATTAGAGGCGTTGTTGGGAATTGACTACTCTTTCTAGAGGAAAGAATGCAGTCATTTGTAAATGCGTCTATACTGTAAAATAGAGTAAAACGTACGGAATTGACTATGATGAAACATTCACACCTGTGGCAAGTCTCATGTGCAACAAACTTTGGATGGCCTGTGAAAATGCGTTCCTACATGGTGATCTGCAAGAAGATGTTTACATGGAGATTCCCCCGAGCCTAGCATAAGCTAAAACCGAAGGTAAAGTGTGCATGCTAAAGAAGTCGCTCTATGGATTAAAACAATCTCCTAGAGCTTGGTTTGATCGATTTAGAAGAGTTGTGTGCGAGATGGGATATGGACAGTGTAATGGGGACCAAACTGTATTCTATAGACATTCAAATCAGAAAATAACAATTCTAGCCGTCTACATGGATGACATTATAATCACATGAGATGATTTCTATTGATGCTTTCCTCAGTGAAGAACATACTTGACCTGAGTGATCCCATTGATGATTTCCACCTTCCTTTATCAAACCAAGCTTTTGAGGAATTCCATGAATTGAACCACCTCATCGAACAAACAAGGTCTGCTCGGAATGCGGATGGTAATGACATTTGGTCTTATAGCTGGGGCAATCATTTCTCTGCCGACAAGTTTTACAAATTGAACTTTGAGCACATTCAAGCTCCAATTTTCTCTCCTTGGATCTAGAAATCTAAATGCACACCAAAGATAAAATCTTTCTTCTGGCTCCTTGCCAATGACCGACTAAACACGAAGGATATGCTCATAAGGAAAAGCTACACTTTCGAAGACAATGGTCTATGCCCAATTTGTGACAACAGTTTGTTGGAAACCAGGGATCATCTTTTCTGGAGCTGTACCTTCAGTAGGCAATGTTGGGAAAAAATTAACATCATGATCAATGACAGCCTTGAATTCCTCCAGATGATTACAACAACTAGATGCAACTTTGGAAAACCTTTGTTCTTTGAAGTTTTTGCCACAGCTTGCTGGAATATTTGGAAGCGTAAGAATGGTCATATTTTTGATAATGAAGCACCTTCTGTTAGAGCTTGGACCTTTTCTTTCAAAAGGGACCTCTTCCTCCTTTCTTACAGAATCAGAATGAAGGATGATCTCAAATCCCCCCTTTTAGCCTGGCTAGACGCTCTATAGTTCCTTTGGGCTATGCCCTGGCCTAAGCCCTTTTGTACATTCCTTTCCTCTAACTTGTACATATTATTCTTTTTTTAATAAAAATTACTGTTGGTGCCTCCCCTACAGTTTTCAGCTCAAAAATCACATGAGATGATGTAGCAGAAATAACAAATAACAAGGGTAAAGAATTGTCTAAGCCAAGCCTTTGAAGTCAAAGGGCAACTTAGATACTTTCTTGGAATAGAGGTGGCAAGGTCAAAGAAGGGACTAGTTCTATCACAACACAAGTATATCTTGGACCTTCTCAGTGATATGGGGATGATGGAATGCCGTGCAGCTCCAACACCCATCGATAAAAATTAAAAGGTAACATCTCAATGTGGCGAACTCATAGACAAGGAGTGATATTAGAAAGTGGTGGGAAGATTGTTATACTTGTGTCACACAAGACCAGATATTGCATGTGCAGTCGGTGTAGTGAGCAGATATATGCATGAGCCAAGAAATAGGCACATGGACGTTGTTCATCGAATTCTAAGATATTCGAAAGGAACTCCACAAAAAAGGTTATGGTTTGAAGCAAATGGACATCTAACAGTTGATGGTTATAGTGATGCCGACTGGGCAAGCTGTTTAGATGATAGAAGGTCAACCTCTAGTTATTGTGTATTTGTTGGGGTTAACTTGGTAACATGGAGAAGCAAAAAACAACCACTAGTATCAAGATCAACTACAGAAGCAGCATAGCCATGTCTTTAGGATTAAGTGAGATGCTATTAGCTATGTTACATGGTACGGGGATATGAATACATCGATACAGCGAAATGGCATTTTCTGAAATAGACTTACGGGATACGGCGAGTATATGCATAATTTCATTAGAAATCACGGCCAGTAACCAATATTATAGAGGATGAGAAAATTAATGTTAATGAAATGACCTAATCTTTTTTCATTTGTGGTGATCTGAAGGAGTAGTTTCCTTTCCTTGAGGTGGGCTTTGGATCGAATGGTACATGCAACAGGCCCGGCCGTAGTATCCCTGAGGTATCACCTGCGTGTCCTGGCCGAATTTTGATTTTTTTCTTTATTTTAATTCAAAAATACGGGATATCCCACATGTTTTCTTGTGTATCCCTGTCTTGGTGCAGTATCCTGCATCGATATATGGTACCTATGGGACTAATCCTGCAACATAGGCTATGGGTAAGAAACCTTCTGAGTGAGTTGAAGGCTGGACACTTGAACATATGGTGTTTTAACAAGTCAGCAATATGCATAGCAAACAATCCAGTCTAACATGATAGGACAAAGCACATTGAGATTCACAGATTCTTCATTAAAGAGAAGTTAGATGCTAGAATTATCAATATCAACTATGAGGGCAACAGATCGCTGATTGTCTAACAAAAGGTTTGGCTGCAGACAATGGGGAGGACACGACCCGAACAGACCAGAACTGTCACTTTTGCTGTACGAAATGGGTCGGGCCGCTGGAGATGCCCTTGTATCCTAGAGACTCAGATGAACTCATGTGTTCCGAGCACTTATAAATTTCCATGAACCAAGAGCACATTGTGCCCTGAGAAATAAATTAAATTTTGATTCTCCATAAGACCAAAGTTTTTTTCCACATTGGGACGGGAACTGAAGTTCCACAAAAGTGTTAAAGCACACAAAAAGAATTGGATGTTTGCATGTCTTAACTTGTGACATTTGGTACATTTAAATTTCCTTGAAAATACTATCTACTTAGCTCAAACTACTGTATTTTCTTTGATGATATTATTGTTAAGATAATATACTAATGTAGTTTCATGTAGTGCAAACTACTGTATGCCAAACTACTTAGAGCATCTCCAGCCGCGTCCCCCAAAGCGTCCCCCAAAGAGATTTGGGGCGCCCCGGACAAAAAAACCTTTCCAGCCGCATCCCCCAAAGCCCATTTTTGTCCGGCGCGCCCCCATACGGTGTCCGGCGCCCCGAGCCCGTCCCCGTCCCACAGGGGACGCTCCGGGCACGCCGGACACAACGAAAAGCGAGGCGGGGAGTGGCGGGGCCGACCCGTCGGCCGGCACGGTTAATTTTAACCCTAACCGTCGCCTACCTCGCGACGGAAGTTATTCGCGCGCGGTGACACACGGCGGCATCTTTGCCTTAATGGCGACGGAGGGGCGGGCGAGACGTCTCGTCGGTGCTGCGCAGCCTCCACGCGTCGCCGGCGTTCGCACGCCACCGCCCGTTCCCGCGCGATCTTCCCGCCTCTTCTCGCCTGTTCCCGCGCTTTCTTCCCGACGCCGGCGTCTATAAAAGGTCTCCCGGCTCAATGGTAGCCACCACACCCCGCCGGCAACAAACACAGCCCTCATCGCTCCACCGCCGTCTCCTCCACCACTAGTGGCAATGGCGAACCGCCCCGCGCCGGCCACTTCCCTCCACCGCCGTCTCCTCCACTTGCGGTCCCGAAACGCAGGTCGACACCGACCCCTCGGCAGCGGCCCGGGAAGAGCGATGGCGTGCACACCGTCGGAAGTGGTGGGAGGCAATGCGACGACGAGGCCCGCCAGCCAGCGGGAGGCGGCGCAGGCGGCGGATCCGGCGGCGTTCGCGCCCATGGCCCCGCTGCCGGCGAGGCCGCGGCGGCAGCGGCGTGGCGGAGCGGCGGGACGCCACCGTTGCGGCGTCCCGACGCCTCGACGAGACAGGAGGCGCGACGGTGCCGGTACCGGGCGGAGATGGAGCAGCGGTGGGCCGACGAGCGCCGGCGCCGGCTCGCTCGAGCGGGATGCGCCGTCACCGAGATCGGCGGGAGTCGATCGAGCACCGCCGGCAGCCGGCGGCGGAGGAGCGTCGGCAGCGGGAGGCGGCGCCGGCGGCGATCCGGGGAGGCGGGCAGACCGGTTGGCGGCGGAGGCCGACGTGTTGGCGGCGGCGATGATGGAGGCGCCAACAGATGTGGAGGACGATGCGCCAATGGAGGAGGAGGAGGCCGAGGCGGAGGAGACCGAGGTGGAGGACGACGACGACGACGAGTTCGAGTGGTCCGATGACGACGGGCCGCACCCGGACGAGACGGCCGATCAGCAACACGCGCCCGTCGAGTCCTTCGAGTCGGAGAAGAAGCTCCAGGACGACGCCCGTGCCCGCGAAGAGGAGCAGATTCTACGCGCCATCGAGCTCTCCCTCCAGGCGGCGCAGCAGGGGAGGGCGGAGGAGGACGCGCGGCGGGAACGGAGCCGTCGGGCCAACGCCGAACGCAAGGAGAGGAGCTGCGGCGTAGGGGAGGCGACGACGGGGCGGGGCCGTCGAACGCACCGCTGGGCGGTCAGTAGTGTAGGTTTAGATGAAATCTAGCCGTTTTCATTCAAACTTTGTAATATATAATCAAAATTGAATGAAAACCTTTATTTTCGTGCACCAAAATTCATTTGGGGCGGCGTTTGGGGGACGCGGCTGGGGAGCGACGTCCCCCAAAGGCGGCACGAACAAAACACGTCCCCCAAACGCTCAATCCGGCGCGGTTTGGGGGACGCTTTGGGGAACGCGGCTGGAGATGCTCTTAGCTCAAACTACTATAGGTCATGTAGTGTATGTATTAATTAGGACCACCAAGTATGACCAGATAATTAGGACCACAAAAGTGTTAAAGCACACAAAAAGAATTGGATGTTTCCATGTCTTAACTTGTGACATTTGGTACATTTAAATTTCCTTGAAAATACTATCTACTTAGCTCAAACTACTGTATTTTCTTTGATGATATTATTGTTAAGATAATATACTAATGTAGTTTCATGTAGTGCAAACTACTGTATGCCAAACTACTTAGCTCAAACTACTATAGGTCAGGTAGTGCATGTATTAATTAGGACCACCAAGTATGACCAGATTAGATTTGTCTGAGTGTTAGTCCATTGATCATAACAAGTGCTGGATCTTATTCCAAAGAAGTTATGGCAAAGTATTTGTCTCTGTGCTAATATGTTCGATACATATGCATATGCTGCTACTAACATGCAAACTTGATGCATTCCTTAGGTTGAAGATATCAGCAAAGAATTTCCTGTGGCTTCAGAAAGAGCCAGATTGATTTTTGGAGTCCATATGCCGACTCTCCCTGCATTAAGAAAGTATGCATTGACATGCCCAAGCCTTCTTACATATTGCAGTAACCCTAGTCACTAAATGTGACTTATTTTGCACCTTGTGAACTCAGAGAATATGGGGAACTGTTGATAAGTTGTGGTTTACTTGGAGAAGCTCTGAACGTTTTCAAAGATCTCGAATTGTGGGATAATCTCATCTATTGCTATCGGTATGAATTTCCATGTGCAAAGTAGCTCAAGTTCTTCCAGCTGAAACCGCCCTGTAATAACTTAGTCTTTGTTATTTGGCAGATTATCGGGCAAACTTGCGGATGCAGTTAGTCTAATAAATACTCGGCTCTTGATTACGCCCAATGACCCAAGATTATGGTAAGTAGATCTTGGAGATTATTTTGGATTTATTTAGGTGGGATATATTATATTTTTAATAAGAGTTGCAGATAATATTTTTCATCCCCTCTTCCAGAGTTTGCTATGCTTAAATCAGCTTTTGTATTTATTCTTTTTTCTTGATTTTCCACTACAAAAAAGAACCGAAATGATATTATTACTAGTACGGTGGCAGATGTGTCTCTGTTTATGCACTTTATAGATACTTTTCTAACCGTGCATCAGTCACCCCACAAGTGGGAAGTGAAAACATGCACCAGTCATCCCCATGGATCCATCCTTGACTTGGTGGCCTCTCTTTGCTTCATTCTGTCGTCATCTTGCTCCATGTCCTGTCGTTGTGCCATGCAGTCATGTGCGCCTTTCTGGTAACTTAGGGTTATTTCCATGTGGGATGATTCTGCTCAAGCTTGTGCTATTTTGTATTTCTCTTGGCACCAAATAGGTAATTTCTGTTTGTTGTTGAATAGCTTTATTTTTATTTAGGTGTTCACTTGGTGATGCTACAAATAACGACGATCATTATAAGAAAGCATTGGAAGTCTCAAATAAAAAATCCGCTCGAGCTCTGGTATTCTTCTCTCTTGTTTTGCTCACCAGCCTCTTGTTGTGTTACTAGTGCATAATTTTATGGGAAGTGGTCTTACATTCTCTTGTCTTCCGGTGTAGCGCTCTCTGGCTCGTAGTGCGTACAACAAGAATGATTTCTATGCATCCAAATTTTTTTGGTAAAAGAATACATTTAAGCTACATGTATGTTTACAGTTGTTACTTGCTTGAAAATCACTTACTTTAGAGCTTTGGGCAGGGAATCTGCATTGGCATTGAATTCGTTGCATCCAGATGGTTGGTTTGCCTATGGTACATCCGCATGGAAGGTAACTTTTTTGAAACAATTTTGTATGGATGTTTGCTTACTACCTATATATAAATATATTTTGCCGGGTAATATGGATATGTGATTATTCAGTAAGTCACTACAAGAATGTATTCTTCTACTATCAGAGATTTGTCTGTTGGGAGTATATACCAAGTACTGTGCAATTTCTTACTTTGATTTAGGTTCCCACGCCCCTCATTGTGCTCTGAATTATTGTCTTAGATCCCATGACACATATTATAGTATTTCTGCCCTTGCACAATTATTTTTTCTTTGCCAGTGGCATCAACTGGGACATGCATCATGAGATAATTCTATTTTATAGTTATTTTGCTATGATGAATGAGAGAGGACTTGCGAACATATTTTATGACCTGCTGCACAAAAATAGCCACGAAAACAGGATTTTTTGTTAACTAATCTGTAAGATAGGCAGATGCTGGTTAGGCAAACGGGATTATCATAATCCGCGAAAATGCCAGACGAAGGTTTCTTCTGTTAGAATTATATACTTTGTATGTGTAGCTTAGGGAAAGTCTAGGGTAAGCCCATGTATATGCTAGGTTATATGTCTCTGAATCAAGCGATAGAAAAATTGAGTTGGAAAATTGACATCTTGCAGGGCTAGTCAATGCAGTGCTTGCCTTAATGTTGATTGTGCCCACAGACAACATGTTTTTCTGTTCTCACAATTTATCCTCTGCCTGGTCGCGAACTTCTGTCCACCGTAATAATTGTGTACATTTCATCGTGTGTGCATTTTTCCTTTGCAGGTGCTTCAATATATTTGGTTGCTCATATCATAACAGATGAACATTCTTTATATTCATTTTTGCAAAAAAAGCCAAGTTGAACATGCATCAGCTGTTGTCTTGTTTTGTTCATACAGGATAAAGATCTTGAGAAGGCTGTGGATGCTTTTAGTCGTGCTGTGCAGATAGATCCTGAAAATGGAGAAGCATGGAACAATATAGGATGCCTGTATGCTCACCCTTCTATATTTATTCCTTCATTACTATGTTGTAGTGGTGATGGCTTCAGGTGTCCTGGGGTCCGTATTTCATTTCATTCACCTCATAGTTGCACTTCGCTTCCCTCCCTTTGCACTGTTGATGTTTCTTTATTTCAATTGAACACTTCAGTTCACCAGGTCAAACTAGCGTCAGAACAATGTTCATTTTGACATGTTCACCTTATTGGATAGTACTATGTTGCATCTTGGTCTAAGAATAACCAGCTTCCATAAAAGATGCACAGAGTGACTCGTGTATAGGCTTATTTGGAAATTATAGTGTACCAACATGCAAGTCAAAGCTGCTACATAAGATGTAATGCTAAGGTGGGGTTACATGTTCCGGAGAAGGAATAACCACTCTTCTTGGTTTTGTGTACTTGTTGAGTCAAGAAATACTCGTGATATTTTGATTATTATGAAACCAACACAATTTTGATTTTTGTAACATAGATTTGTTGGAAATTCTTTCTTCCTGTTGTACGCTGGTAGGTGGCTAGATTGTTTACGTGTGATGCAAAGGCCGCAGTCCTTGTATTGCATAGTGGTATATAGGATACAAGATCAGTACATAGGTAATTCGGTTTGGACCTGACAGCCCACTAGTACTAACCAAGATGACAAAATAAAGTTTGCTAATGCTACCATAGCTTAGTTCTTAGGTTTACATCTTGATTAAGTACTACTAATGACAATAAATAAACCTACTAGATTAAATCCTAATCAAGGGTTATTTTTTCTCACAAGATTCTCTTATCATTATCTAATATAGTCAATTTTCCAGGCACATGATTAGAGGAAAGAGTCAAGCGTCAGTCCAGGCATTCAGGGAGGCTGTTAAATTCAAGTGTGTATCACCTCCTATTACATATGTTTTTTAAGCAAATTGTTTCTTATTAAAATTAAATCATTTATAGGAGGACTAGCTGGGAACTTTGGGAAAATTACAGTAAGGTTGCTTTGGACACAGGCAATATTCAACTGGTAAGAAATATATTGATCTCAAGACTTCTAGATTTCTCAGTTGAAGGTGGCAGTTATAATTTCAGCTGGTCACACACATCAGTACACCCACCTGTATGTGATCTGATCCTGACTTTATACTCCTTACTCATATTTTGTTTTTGTTGACGGGAATAGAGCACATGAGAACCCTGCTGTTAGTATAATATATCTAAATAAGTAAATAGGTTTGTACTATACTACTATTAACCTGTTGAGTACCATCGTTTACAAATGGCATTACACTGAACAAGGAAAAAAAAAACCATTACATATCTGTAAGTATGATAATACAAGCCAAGTTTCCAAAGGCCACGAGGAGAGCATTGCAGCAAGTCAGTTTTGACTTCACCCAGTGGCGGGAGTAGTTTCTTATCTATTTTTGTAATTATCTAGATGTCCATATTATACCAAGTTTGTTAATCTCATGAAGTAGACAGCTTTCCTCCATGTCTCCCTGTGGGATGGACATGTTCTCTCATTTGAATATCTGAATATCTCAGGCCTAGACGCCAGATATAATGTGTTGTAGAATGACATAAAATAATGCATAGTATCCTGTGCAGACACTTGAAGCTATCAAAATGGTATTAAATTTGTCCTTCAACAAGCACTTCAATGTTGATTTATTGGACAAGGTGATGACCACCCTCGAAGAACAAGGTACACATCTGAATGATACTCAAGATGAAAAATCCGTAGGTAACACTTCAGATGATTCAAATAAAGAGACCAGGCAATCGAGTCAACTGTTTGATATAATTGGCAACATCCTTGAGCAGGTTCGTAAGCTACTAGTTGGCTTTCATCTTTATGCCCACATTGATCTGCAGTTTATCAGATTGGTTGTGTTTGTAGATTGTAAAAAGTGGGGCTAGCAATCCGGAGATATGGGGATTACATGCTAGATGCCAGAAAAGCAAGGGCAACCTCACGAAATGTTCTAATGCTTTGTTCACGCAAGTTCAATATCTCCAGGTTCATAAACTAAGTCCACACCGAATGAACAAATGTTTTAATATGATTGTATACTCTTTTATCTCTTTCCTTTTTGGTTTATATATGTTTTAATGTTATAATTATACCAACCAACCAACCAACCAACCAACCAAGCCTTTTAGTCCCAAACAAGTTGGGGTAGGCTAGAGTTGAAACCCATAAAATCTCGAAGCCAAGTCATGGTTCCGGAACGTGGATAGCTAACTTCCACGTGACGACTTGACTCAGGTATTTTGTGTTGCGTAAAAAGTTGCAACTTTTCTGTATTCCTCTCTGACTCTTATTCTTTCTTCTTACAACTGAAAAGCTAGAAAATAGGATCAACACCCGAGCCTACAGGGCAGTGCCATCCCACTACCGCTCAGATCCATCACCCCTACAAGTTAGCTGCATGAATAAGTCGTGTCCATCCCCACGAGCATCCAAGGCAACTAAGCTAGACCAAGTCTAAATTGACTAAATCAAAACGGCTAACTGAACCTAGTCTGAAACTGAAACTACTTCAGCTAGCCTGCTTATGTCTGACGAAAAACAAGTTCTACACTAGCACTGCACTGAATTATTCAACAATCTCCCCTTAAGGCAGATGCAGTGCGCTTACTGGACCTTGGCGACCTTGATCTTCTCACGGAGCACCTGGAGACGTACACGACCCGGAGCCTTTGTAAGGATATCTGCGAGCTGATCTTCAGTGCCAACAAACTGAACCACGACGGTGCCATTCTCAGCGCAGTTCCTGATGTAGTGGTACCGCACTTCAATATGCTTGCTTCGGTCGTGGAACACTGGGTTCTTGATGAGTTGAATTGCGGACTTGTTGTCCACATGTAGATCGGCGACCAGAGGATCAGTCCCTAGCAGATCACCGAGCAAACGCTCTAGCCAGACTCCCTGACAAGTTGCGGTCGCTGCTGCAATATATTCAGACTCGCAGGATGATAGCACCACAACCCTCTGCTTTTGGCTCTGCCAGGACACCAGACAATCACCGAAGAAGAAAAGTGTGCCTGAGGTACTCTTCCTGTCATCGATGTCGCTGGCCAAGTCTGCATCGCTGTAGCCGATCAGATGAGCTCCACCCGGTGCTGAGGTGTAGGAGCAGCCAATGTCCATCGTCCCAGCGACGTAGCGGAGTAGGTGCTTGACCGCACTCATATGCTCAGTGGTGGGCGCCTCCATGAAGCGGCTCACCATGCCGACGGCGAAGCTGATGTCGGGCCTCGTGTGTACAGGTAACGGAGGATACCGACGATGCTGCGGTAGAGTGTGACATCGACCGGTGGATTGGAACTCTGCTTGGACAGCTTCAGCCTTGGCTCCATCGGCACCTGTGCTCCATTGCAATCCGCCATTCCTGCCTACTCCAGGAGCTTGGCAGCGAATGCGCTTTGCTTAAGAGTGATGTGGTCGGGCTTCTGTGACACCTCGATGCCCAAGTACAGAGTGAGCAGGCCAAGATTGCTCATCTTGAACCTGTCACACATCTGCAGCTTGAAATCGGAGATCGCCGTGGTGCATGCGCCGGTGATGACGAGGTCGTCGACGTAGACCCCCAACAGCAGCCGCGACTTGCCCTTGCCACGGGTGTACACAGCGTGCTCGGAGGCGCTCCGCTCGAACCCGAGCGACACCAGGACGGCGTGGAGCTTGGTGTTCCAGGCGCGTGGGGCCTGGCGAAGTCCATACAACGCCTTGTGGAGGCGCAAAACCTTGCTGTTGTTCTTGCCATCGATGAATCCTGGTGGCTGGCTCACGTACACCTCCTCGCCCAGTTCCCCGTTCAGGAAAGCTGTCTTCACATCCATGTGGTGTACCTGCCACTGGAATTGAGCAGCGACGGCGAGCAGAAGCCTGACCGAGTCCAGTCGTGCGACAGGGGCAAAGACCTCATCGAAGTCGATCCCCGGCCGCTGGACGTAGCCCTTTGCAACGAGCCTGGCCTTGTGCTTGAGGATGATGCCGTTGGCGTCGCTCTTCAGCTTGTAGACCCACTTTAGGCCGATTGGCATGTGGCCAGCGGCAGGTCTACCAGCGTCCAGGTGGAGTTCTGCTCGATCGAGGCCAGCTCGTCGACCATCGCCAGCCTCCAGTCCTCATCGCCCTCTGCCTCGGCGAGCGTCGACGGCTCGCCAGTGGGAGTGAGTAGGAGGCGCTCCGCCCGCCCTGGATTCTGCGTGTCGGGATCAACCAGATCGAGGACGCGGCGGTAGCGGTGGGTGCCGTCTGGGTCGACTCCAGCGTCGAGGTTGTCCTCGTCTCGTTCAGCTGGTGGAGACACGAAGCGGACGGGCTGGAACTCGCTCGCAGTCGTGGGCATGACTGGGCTCAATGGTCCATCAGCCACGGATGTGGCCCAAGACGGAGGAGTTGGAGCCGGGGACGAAAGCATTGCTGGCACGCTTGATGCCGGCATCGGCATGGTCCAGTTCTCGACAGTGAGCGTGGATGTGCCGCCGCCGTGCTCCCCCCAGTCCCAGCTGGTACTCTCGTCGAAGATGACGTCCCTGGAGACGACGAGTCTCTTCCTTGCTGGATCATACAGGCGATAGGCCTTGCTCCCGTGCTTATAGCCGATCATCACCATTGGCCGTGAGCGGTCGTCCAGCTTCTTGAGTCCTAGCTTCGTCTCCTTCACGTAGGCCCTGCAGCCAAATACACGCAGGACGTGTACATTTGGCTTACGGCCGTACTAGCCCTCGAATGGAGTCTTGTCGTCCAGGGTTCTTGTCAGCGATCTGTTCAGCACGAACACAGCGGTCATTGCAGCTTCTCCCCAGAATTCTGCAGGCACGGACATGGCCTTGAGCATGCTCCTCGTGGCACCGACGACCGTCTGGTTCCTCCTCTCCACTACCCCATTCTGTTGAGGAGAATAGGGGGCAGTGAGGTGCCGCTGGACGCCGCGATCGGCGCACCATTCAGCGAAGTCCACCGCAGTGAACTCGCTGCCGCGGTCCGTGCGAAGCACTCGGAGTGGCTGTCGTGACTCCTTTTCCGCTTCTGCGTGGAAGCGGCGAATTGCCGTTGCTGCTTCGTCCTTGGACTTGAGCAGGATCATCCACATGAAACGGCTGAAGTCGTCGACGAGCAGGAGGAAGTACTTCTTCCCTCCGTGCGTTGGTGGCGAGATAGGCCTGCACAGATCACCGTGTACGAGCTCGAGGGGCGCCGTGGCACGGAATTTTGCTGCAGCCGGGAACGGCGTGCTTGCCAGCGATGCATGCCTCGCACAGCTGCTCGACGTGGTCGACCACAGGAAGCCCGCGCACCATGTCTGTCTTGGACATCTTCCGGAGGCTGTCGAAGCTCTGGTGCACGAAGCGCGCGTGCCAGCGCCAGGCCTCGTCGCCGGTGTGCGCCGCCAGGCACACAGGCTGCACAATCTTCAGATGTGCTATGTACAGCCTGTTCCTGGTGCGCGGGACCTTGGCGATCAGCAGCCTGTCTTGGTCCCGTACCGTCATGAAACCGTGCTCGACGTGAGTGGGGAAGCCGAGCTCGTCCAGCTGGCCGATGCCGACGATGCTGGACTTCAGCTTCGGTATCCAGTAGACGTTTGCGAGCTCATGATGCCGCTCGTCGTCGATGGCGAACAAGACGGTGCCGCGCCCACAGATGTCGACGGCGGAGCCATCCCCGAACCGCACCTTGCCTGACACGGCGCGGTCCAGCTCCGCGAAGACAGCCTCGTCACCAGTCATGTGGTTTGAGGCCCCCGTGTCGAGGTACCAGGCGGGGTCGACGTCGTTTGGCGCACGTCAGAGCACGACGCGTGCACGCTCCTCATTGAGGAAGACGTGCTCCCCCGTCAGCAGCGAGGCGTCCACCACTGGACCAGGCACGACTGGCCCGGCTGCCGTGGCATGGACAATCTCCACGACAGTGGCCATGTGGAGGCCAGGCTCCTCGTCGTCCTCATGCTGCGTGAGGTGGGCTGCCGCCGCCTCGTTGCGCTGCTTCTTCCTGCACTCCCGGGCCCAGTGTCCCTTCTTGCTGCAGTAGTGACACTTCTCGCGATTAGGATCATCGCCGCCGCCGGACGGTGGTGTGCCCTTCTTTGGAGGTGGAGTGGTCTTCCGCGAGCCAGAGCCCTAGCCGCGGTCACGCCCACCGCCAGCACCAGCAGCACTCCCGCCGCTGGGCTTCTTGCGCGCCTCCCACTGCTCCTCCGTCAGCAGCAGCTGGTCGCCGGCGTTCGTGCCGCCCGGCTCGCCATCAAGGTGTTCCTCAACAGCACGCAGGTGGCCCACAACCTCCTCGACAGTGAGGGTGGCTGGGTCCATCAGCGTCTCCATCGAGAATGCGATCTGGATGAAGCAGCGTGGAACCACAGACAAGAATTTTCGCACTACCTTCTCGTCGTTGCAGGCGTCGCCGAGGGAGCGCAGTGTCGCTGCCAGGGTGGAGATGCGCATGCCGAAGTCCTCGATCAGCTCACCGGGCTTGAACACGATCGACTTGAATTCGGTTCTGAGCCGTCGCACGCGAGTGTCGCGCACGCGATCGGTGCCCTGGTGCTGAACGCGGATGGCCTCCCATGCAGCCTTGGCGCTGCCCTTCCTGATCAGCATCGGGTGCATCTCCGGTGGCGTGGACCGCAGCAGCGCCGCGAGGGCCTGCTTGTCCTCCCGGCGAGAGATCGCGACGTCCTCGTTCGCGTCCCACAGCGATGCCGCCTGCATGTTCACCTCCATGACCATGTCCTAGTTGGTGTAGTCGCCGCGCTTGAGCATCGGGAAGACAAGGCCCGCGCCGCTGCTGCCGCCGCCGGCACTCACCTCCCGGATCACCTCCCGTTGAACCACGACCTCGCCGCCGCCATGTCGTGCCTTGCTCCGTCCCCGGCTCAGCGAGCGCCGTCGCTGGTTTGCCGGAGGAGGGGTCTGCGACGCGCGCTGCTGGTTGAGCGGAGGTGGCGTCGGAGCGGCGCGCTGCTGGTTGAGCGGAGGTGGCGTCGGATCGGTCTGCCGCCCTGCTGACATCTCCTAGGTTCGCTCTGATACCAACTGACGACTTGACTCAAGTATTTTGTATTGCGTAAAAACTTGCAACTTTTCTGTATTCCTCTCTGACTCTTATTCTTTCTGCTTACAACTGAAAAGCTAGAAAATAGGATCAACACCCGAGCCTACAGGGCAGTGCCATCCCACTACCGCTCAGATCCATCACCCCTACAAGTTAGCTGCATGAATAAGTCGTGCCCATCCCCACGAGCATCCAAGGCAACTAAGCTAGACCAAGTCTAAATTGACTAAATCAAAACGGCTAACTGAACCTAGTCTGAAACTGAAACTACTGCAGCTAGCCTGCCTATGTATGACGAAAAACAAGTTCTACACTAGCACTGCACTGAATTATTCAACACCACACACCCCTGTCCATGGCTAAATCTTTGTCGATATTCCAAACCTTCAGGTCTCTCTTAACGGACTCCCCCCATGTCAAGTTTGGTCTACCACGACCCCTCTTAACATTCTCGAAGACGCTTTATCCGTCCGCTATGCACTAGCGCTTCGGAGGCCTCCGTTGGATATGTCCAAACCATCCGAGACGATGTTGGACCAGCTTCTCTTCAATCGGTGCTACCCCAACTCTCTCCCGTATATCGTCATTTCGTACTCGATCCTTTCTTGTGTGGCCACATATCCATCTCAACATGCGCATCTCTCGCTACACTTAACCGTTGGATATGTCGTCTCTTCGTTGGCCAACACTCCGCGCCATACAACATCGCAGGTCGGATAGCCGTCCTATGAAACTCCGCCTTTTAGCTTTTGTGGCACTCTCTTGTCACGAGTACGCCGAAGCTTGGCGCCACTTCATCCAACCAGCCTTGATTCGGTGGCCCACATCTTCATCGATATCGCCATCCTTCTGCAACATGGACCCCAAATATCGAAAAGTGTCTCTCTCCGGTACCACCTGCCCATAAGGCTAACCTCTCCCTCCTCGTGCCTAGTAGAACTGAAACTGACCTCATGTATTCAGTTTTAGTTCTACTAAGCCTAAAACCTTTCGATTCTAGAGTTCGCCTCCACAACTCTAACTTTCTATTAACCCCCGTTCGGCTATCATCGACTAGCACCACATCATCCGCAAAGAGCATACACCATGGGATATCTCCTTGTATATCCCTTGTGACCTCATCCATCACCAAATCAAAAAGATAAGGGCTCAAAGCCGACCCTTGGTGTAGCCCTATTCTAATTGGAAAGTCATCAGTGTCGCCATCACTTGTTCGAACACTTGTCACAACATTATCATACATATCCTTGATGAGGGTAATGTACTTTATTGGGACTTTGTGTTTCTCCAAGGCCCACCACATGACATTCCGAGGTATCTTATCATAGGCCTTCTCCAAATCAATGAACCCATATGAAGGTCCTTCTTTTGCTCTCTGTATCTCTCCATCAGTTGTCGTACCAAGAAGATGGCTTCCATGGTAGACCTCCCAGGCATGAAACCAAATTGGTTTTTGGTCACGCTTGTCAACCTTATTAAGCGGTGCTCAATGACTCTCTCCCATAGCTTCATAGTATGGCTCATCAGCTTGATTCCACGGTAATTAGTACAACTTTGAAACTCCCCCTTGTTCTTGAAGATTGGTACTAAAATACTCCGCCTCCATTCTTCGGGCATCTTGTTTGACCGAAAAATGAGGTTGAAAAGCTTAGTTAGCCATACTATCGCTACGTCTCCAAGGCCTCTCCACGCCTCGATGGGGATACCATCGGGACCCATCGCCTTGCCTCCTTTCATCCTCCTTAACGCCTCCTTAACCTCGTACTCCCGGATATGTCGCATAAAGCACATGCCGGTATCATCAAAGGATTCGTCTAGCTCAATGGTAGAGCTCTCAACCTCTCCATTGTAAAGGTTGTCAAAGTACTCCCGCCATCTACGCTTGATCGCCTCATCCTTCACAAGAAGTTGATCCTCTCCGTCCTTGATGCATTTGACTTCATTGACATCCCTCGTCTTCCTCTCCCTAAACTTGGCCATCTTATAGATGTCCCTTTCGCCTTCCTTCGTGTTCAAACGTTGGTAGAGGTCCTCATACGCCCGACCCCTTGCTTCACTCACCGCCCGCTTTGCAGCCTTCTTCGCCACCTTGTACTTCTCCATGTTAGCTGCACTCCTGTCCAGATATAGGCATCTGAAACAGTCCTTCTTCTCCCTAATAACCTTCTTGACCTCATCGTTCCACCACCAGGTATCCTTAGCTTCCCTTCTACTTTCCTTAGTCACCCCAAACTCCTCTACAGCGACCTTCCGCAAGCAGGTCGCCATATTCGTCCACATCATGTTTGCATCGCCTCCTTCCTCCCAAGGGCCCTCCTTAATAACCCTCTCCCTGAAAGCCTGGGATGCCTCACCCTTGAGCTTCCACCACTTTGTTCTAGCGACTTTGGCGCGCTTATCCCGCTGGACACGGATCCTAAAGCGAAAGTCAGCAACCACCAGCTTATGTTGAGGGACAACACTCTCTCCAGGTATCACCTTACAATCAATGCAGGCGCGTCTGTCTTCTCTTCTAGAGAAAAATCAATCTGGCTAGAGTGTAGATCACTACTGAACGTCACTAGATGGGATTCTCTCCCTAAAGAGGGTGTTAGCTACGACCATGTCATAGGCTAGAGCGAAGCTGAGGACGTCTTCTCCTTCTTGGTTCCTGATGCCATAGCCAAAGCCCCCATGCACCCTTTCAAAAGCTGTGTTAGATGTACCCACATGGCCATTGAGGTCTCCTCCTATGAAGAGCTTCTCACCAATAGGTACCCTCCTAACCAATTCCTCCAGGCCTTCCCAGAACTCCCTCTTGGTGCTCTCATTGTGGCCTACTTGTGGGGCATACGCGCTGATAACATTGAGGACTAAGTCCCCAACAACCAGCTTGACAAGGATCATCCGGTCCCCTTGCCTCTTGACATCCACAACTCCATCCCCGAGGCTCTTATTGACCAAGGTACATATATTTCTATCCAGTAGGCTGCTTAGGCAATTGCAGGTATGTGATTATTCACGTAAGGTACACACATTTGTACTGGGCAAATATTGAATTGCTCCCTTAATGTTAGATGTATATGTCCACTATCTATAAGTAGCACTGACTTTGATGGATACAATAGCCATTAGTTCGTACAAAAAGTATTTGAAAATTTGAATGCTGTAAGAGTTGACTGTTATTTTCTTGTTGACTCCAGGTAATCCTATTTCATTGTTGTTACTTTCTACTTATAACAGCCTGTGTCTCGTATTGTTTGTGTTCTGTTACCCCTTATCTTTTCTCATCATCTTAGTGATTGTTGTCCTCACAGGGATCAGAATTATTTCATGACTATAAGAAGTTCACGAAGTTTGCTCAAGTTTCTTTGCAGCTTTGCAAGGTCTACATGGAAATTTCTTCCACGACTGGAAGCAAACGTAAACTATTGTTAGCTGAGATGCATCTTAAAAGCTCCTTGAAACAGGTACCTGACTTTTGGTTTCACTGCCCACTATGTCTAGTTCTTGAGGAAAAATCGTAAAATCTTAACCATTCCAGCACCTATATCGCTTAACAGCTACTTTTGAAAAAGAAAGTTCATATAACCACCATGCATGATAGTGGACTGTGTGTCGGAAACCCAAATCATACCCCTTGGGCTCTTCACAGCCTTTGTAACCACCCGCACCCACATTTCAATGCTGACGTGGCAAAGAAACATTCTGTAACTCAGCCATGTAGCAGATGAACGCAGCACGAGTTGAGGCTGATCAGCTGGTATAGAGCATGCTCTCACGCGCCCTTCTCGCCATCCTGCTATTGTTTTTCTTGCAAGAAAGCTTTCGGGTTGCCGCCGTTGTTACTGCTGTCCGCCTCATCCGAGCACCCCATAATGGAGCGGTGAAGAATGGATAATGTTTGGTGAGTAGCAAAGGAACTGAAGCACCTCTCAAACAAGTCCATCTGAAGTGTGAACACCACTAAGCATTGAGGTGTGGTTCAAAGCAATGGCACCAATGATGGTACGGCGCATAGGATCATTGCTTTGTGCTGTCCTACAGTGTAGGATCATGCTGTTACGATGACTACGATAGATTGTGCTGCTATCAACCTGGTTTGGCAGTTTGCATGTACAACTGAAATTCAGCCGCTGTTTATGTTTTTCACTCCACACTTTTTAAAATTTGAGGACCGAGGGTTCGATCCCCACTGGAGATTTGCTTTGTAATTGGTTGAGTTGAAAGGTGAAGTGGGCTGAACTGAGTTTGAGCGACTTCTGAGGTTGCGCCTTATACTGGCTAGACCAGGCTCAAACCATGATTTATCCATCCATCCATCCGCCTTATACTCGTTGGTGCTTCTCTGCCTCGTCAGCGCTGACATATGGGAGCAAGCGGTCAGTAAGGCTGTTAAGAGCCCCCAAGTGTGAGATCTCAGCTTTCAGACACAGGCTGCCCATAGATTGGTGGTGAAGTGATGTGGATACCTCAACAGTTGTGGTTTTCCAATATTTACTCTTAATTCCTGAGTGAAGGCAAGGATGTAGAGTTTAGTTATCTTCAACTACAAAGCTTAGTTTATGGACATGTGGAACACATAGCATCAGCAACCTGCGAGTTGACACGACGAAAAGAAAGCCACGCTATTTATAGTAGCTGGCCTATTTATCTCGCTACTGCGAGTTGAGGATTTTAAACTGATACTAAATATTGAGAACATCAGCTGCTCTTATCTTATGTTTCATTTCCTTCCCCAAAACAAGTAACTGTAAGATCTTATGTTATGCAGGCAATGGACTTCGTAGGTACAGAGGAGTATAAAGAACTTGATGAGTGCCTTGCTGAATTACAAGACCTGATTGGTGCTACCTAGACTTACAGAGAAAACAACGAGCGGAGGGGACCGATATGGCGGAGGATTCGCACGATTCGTTGCTCGATTCACTCGTAGTGTTCTGGTAACGCGGTCTTCAAGGTGGAGGGTGGCCGGAATCACGTGGTATGCGATTTCCAGCCGTGCTACCAAACAAGTTTAATGGAATCAGGTCGCCGTGTCAAAGAATGGGCTAGCCAAACACGATTCTCGAGTCGGCACCTAGATGATTCTTGGAAGGAGCACAAATAAAACTTTTCACACGTGTTTTCTTTCTGTATTTTTTACTTTCCGAATGCACCTTCTGAGTTACTTGCCTGCAGCCCTGAACCCCAAACGAACTACATAGCCTTTTTTCCGGAACCCTGAATGAGCACAGAGACATTCAAGGCAGAACATATCGACTAGCTAAATTAAAACTAATGCTGCCGCATCGATCAACTACGTACCGTTGGTGATGTTAAACGTGTAATGAGTTTCATGTTTTTTTTTTTACATGAGAGTTGCAATGTTTGGTGAGGCGCCTTAGGGCATCTACAATGGAAGCGCTAGCAGCAGACGCTAGGGAATATAAATCCTGGCAGTTTTGCTTCATTGCATTGTAGGTTTGCTCCTTGCGTTGAGGCTTGAGTTTATGTCGGCCGCTCTATGATTTACTCCGTTCAGATCGTTTTTTCCCAACGATCGGGGCGCTGTCCAGCGGAAAAAAAAAATCATGCTTAGCGGCTCAGTTAGAGGCTTCCGTCGTAGCAAAGAACGCGTGGCCAGACGTTAGGATAATCTTCTCCCTAAGCGCTCCTATAAGCGCTTCAGCCTTCAGGTTGTACATACCCATAGCGCAGGGGTGCTTATAAGCGCTCCTATAAGAGCATGTACAATGGTAGGCGCTAATATGGACGCTTGTGTGAGGAAAAAATATGTCCGGAAGTTAGAATTTCACCTAAGTGCCCAGAACTCCAACGAGAAACGCTAATTAAGAGCTCTAATGTAGTCAATTAAACGCCCCATGCTCCAGCGCTAGAATACTAAGCGCCCGGCGAAATTAGTTGCTAAATTAGCGCCTGTACTAGATTTTCCGTGTTTCTCTTTCGACCTGAATAGTGCCCATAGCCAGCGCATGCAGAAAAAAAGGTGGAGCGCCCGACTCCTACTTTCGTGTCGACGCCAGCTTGTTTCCTGGGATCGGCAAGGAAATCGGCAAAACGGCCGGGAATCTGATCCTGGCGCCTGTTGTTAGCGTCCGTGATGTACATGCCCTAAGCGCTTCAACTTTCAGGTTGTACATGCCCTTAGCGTAGGGATGCTTATAATAATTATAAAATGACGCTAACCTTTGCGGGTGTCAGTTAACCGTTAAAAAAAAGCTCGGTGGGATGAGCATTAACATCGAATGCTTAGACTAGCCACAATGGGAGTATCATAAGTAGTATCATGCATGCCATGTTGGCAAAAATCTGATGTGGCATACCAATTAATGAGGTGAGAGATGAGAGTAGTATCATAATATGATACAGTATCATAGCACGTAAAACTAGAAAATTTAGTGACAAACACATCATGTACATCAATTTGCATTGAGATTCTACAAAACATTAAATATGATGATACTACGATACTATCTTATGATACTATGCATTGTAAGGGTAGTATCATAAGCTAGTATCATGTGCATGATACTAGTGTATGATACTTCCCATTGTGACTAGTCTTAGAAAATGACGTTGGTACCAAAAGACCATGTTTTATTAGCTGACTGGTGAATATCTAGGTGCACGAATTCTCTCTAGCTTAAAAGCTTTTGAAAAGGCTACCCAGTTGAAAGCCCTGGAAAAGCAGACGATACGGAAATGTGTACTACCTCCATCTCAAAGCTTAAAGCTTATATTATTTTTTTAAAGTCAAACTATATAAAGTTTGATGTAGATAGATTCTTCTAAAAGTTTGATCAAACTTTACTTGGTTTGAATTTTTTTTTAGAAAAAAAACTTAAGCTTTAGGATGGTAGTATATAAATCAAGGGATGGCCCATCTTGTCCAGTAACTAAGCAGCAAGTAGTTTGGCTATCAGCTGAAGAAAGCAGAAACCTTGAGCAAGGCGGAGCTCCAGCACCAAGAGAACCATACAAAGTATATACTTTCCACATGGCAATATACAGATGAAATATGTGCATAAGCTACCAACATTTGTTCAAACTCTTCTCAGAACGTTTACTCATTTTGGGGTATTGGTATGCGTGAGAAATACGACCAATTCAGCAGCCTTTTGTTCCATTTCTGTCGACGGATTGAGTTCCAGCCCCGGATTTTTTCCATATAAAGGATATACCTTCTATGGATGGAATATGTTGATTGTTCGATACTCTCTCTATGCTTAAATATAGTGTGTATTAGGGTTTTTTCAAAGTCAAACCATGTTAACTTGGACCAAATTTAAACGAGAACTTATCAACATCTAGAATATCAAACCAATGTCACTAGATTCATCATATCAATGAGCACCTTTGCTTGAGCTACAAATTCTGTAACAACTCAGAAACTAGTGTCACCGGACATCAAATCTATGGCTATCTCCGGTGCCCTACCGGCGTCAGCAAATAGCTTGCTTAATAGATTTGTTTGTTGCTCGATGACCTGGCAGCGTGAGCAGCTGACACCACCACAACTTCTAAGAAAGGGGTGCTGTTCAACTAAGTGGATTTTCTTCATATAGACAGCACGCTCCATGATGATCCGGATGTACCGCACCACCTCAAAGTCGGCTCTAAGTCCAACAAAGCCTTTGATCTCCAGCAGACTCAAGTTCAGGTGCTCAAAATCTGGTGCTTCTTCCACCACATTGGTCAGGTAACAGCGAGGACTAAATACCTTCATGGGACAAATAAATAAAAAGAAGAAAAATAAGACCCGTCACATCATAATATATGTCACATTAATTAAAGGGTAACAATACATTTTATCATAAAACTGGTGATCATAGGGGCATGTATGGTATTTTTCTCCTATCAATTCCAACAAAGCTGGTTGCTGAGTTGAGGAGAAAGAAACAGAGAAAAGAGGTCTCTACTGTATCTCAGCTAAGAGATGATTTTTTCATAAGATAAGGTATTTTCTCACTTATACAAGATATATGTCTTATCTTAGTTTTCAAGTATATTTTTAATCATGCCACAATCTTAGAAGCAAACATAATTATTAGATACAACACATACTAAGAGATACTTCTCTCTATATATAAATTTTTTCTTTTCACTAAATGCGACATGCAATGTCTAAGATAAAACTGTCTTATCAATCATTACACATATATATGCCCTAAGTTAATAGTACTGGTAAGTTTTTTATTGCACATTATTGTATGTATAAAGTAGTTATACAACTCCATGACTTTCTCTGAAGCAAAATAGATGGGCTTTTTAGTTTTGACCTAAGGCAAACTATCTTAAACAAAATCCAAGGTTTCCATAGTGTATTTATTTGGTATTAATTGTGGATGTTTGTACTTATTCTCTATAAGTTTGGTCAAATCTAAGATATACTTAATTTGGATAGGACAAACTTAGGAATCCATTTATTTTGGGCTGAGAGAGTGATATCAATCTTCTTGCTGCAGGCAGAAGGGCTTAAAGTGCATAGATTTGTAGAAAATTGTAATAAGGAAGTAAAAGGCTGCGTACCTTAAGGGATAGTGTGTTGAGCAAAGGCGCGCCATGGAGGATGTGAAGAGTCCAGAACATTTCTTGAATGTCTAGGTTGCTGAGATGAATAACTCTCAGGTTACTGAGCGCCGGGAAGAGCTGTCCTGGATTCCTATAGGAGTAATACATCAGATGTGGCGCCGCGAGGTTTATGTGGTGCAGGCGAGGAACATTGCCAAACCGCACCGGGAAGACCCCGATGAAGATATCTAATCTGTCATCGCAAAAGACCCGTTCCAGTTTCGGGAGGCTTGTCAGCTCGACTCCTGGGTAGAAGGACTCACGGATTTCCAAGGCCAGGAGCGGCGATCTGGGAGCGTCTATCCGTAGGATGGAGCACCTCGAGTTAGAGACGGCACAACAACGGATCAAGGAAAGGAGCTCTAGCCGGTTGCAGGCGTTGAGAAGATGTAGCATGTCCGAGTCGCTGAAGCTGATGTTTTGCAGCGTGAGTCTGGTGAGCCAGCCGAAGGCGACGGGGCAGGCGGCGACGAATGCCCCGAGGCGTCGTGCAAACACGTCGTCCTGCACATCCCTGACCCTGTTGATGGGGTACAAGTGTGCCCGTATGGCGAACTCCAGGCGCTCCGCGCCGCCGGTCTCAGCGACGGCGTCCCCGATGGAGCGCAGGTGAGGGTCTATGAGGTAGAAGGCGAGGCGCAGGGTCTTGATGCTCCGCTTCTTAGCGGGAGCCGAAAGGAACCACCTGGTGGCGTCGGCGTATGCCGACATGACATGGTCCACCGTGTGGGGAGAGAAATCCGTGGAGTGCGGTACCAGGTCGGCGACGTCGATGACGAGATCAGTGAGCAGACGGGGGAGCCGCATCAGTCGGCGCCCGGCGGCGCCGACCCTGACGGCGGCGCGCAGGTCGAGTAGCTGGAGGATGGCGAGGAGGACGTCGTCAGGGAGCGCGCTGAACCTGTCGAGATTCTTCTTGACTCCATCATCCCCACCTTTTGCATGCTGCTGCACAGAAGAGAGGATGATTGATTAGTAGGGCTCTTGTGAAGATGAAGATCGTAGATGGACCAATTAACAAGGATCGTAGGGCTACTTACTACAATGTTGATCTCCATGAGATGAGGAGGGATAGCAGATTGGAGCAGATAGGTTTAACTGCTGCGCCTGCGATACGTCATACTATATACGAGCCTCCAATCCCATATATACTCCGTATGTAGGATACGGTGGCTAATACTAGACCGCACGATTATATCCTTTTCAAACTCTATCCCTAGCTTGAACACGCGCAGGTAGATCCCGGCCGCCCGTCCCCAGCCACTAATAAACCGGCGTTGACGCGTGACGGTCTGGCTGATTGCGTTGTACGGATTATTTGCTATGCGCGACGGCGGCGGCGAGCGCGGGCATCGGCATTTTCTTGTTAAACCTGAACTACTGCAAGATCAGCGTGAGTTTCCTAAAGAAAATCCGGTGGACCGGAAAACGACCTGGGTTGTTCAATTTCAGCGCTGAACATGATGTACATTTAAGGGTGTCAAGTGGGATCCTACTTTTGTCCCACTTGTAGTATAATTTGATTTTTTTAGTATAAATTTTGACATCAAAATTTGAACTACATAGTACAAAATGTTCCCATCTTGACACCCTATACATTGGACTTTTCTGCACCAACTGTCCCCGAACGAGCGCCTCAACATGCAAGAAGTGGCTGCAATGCTGCACGTACGGAATCAAGAACGCATATCTCAGTGGGAACTAGAGTAAGATACGCACTTGATTTAGTGTTGCTCATAAGTCATAATTGTTCATCACTAAAAGAATGAGCCATTCATTTCCTAATAATTGTGCATGAGCAGCCTACAGTTCAAACAAGGTTTATCACACGTCTATTGTTAGTCATTAGTATTTGTGATGCTTATGCTCACTACAGGAAAACGCTTAATTGCTGACGGCCTGGAGCTATGCCGACGGCTAAAGTTCGGGGCCGTTGGGTAGTCACCAAACGGTACGACTGGACAATGGCCGTCGGCATAGATAGAGGTACGCCGACGGTGGTCGTCGGCATATCTCCTATCTTCGGTTTAGCGTGCGACATGTGGCTCTGCGGTCCTCCGACTGGCGGCAGTTGACTGCGTTGTTCTATGCCGACGGTATAAACGTCGGCATAACTTTCCAGCTGTTAAGGCCGTTGGGCCCTGGCACGTCAGAGGTATGCCGACGGCTTTCGGGCCCTGGCATGTTTAACCGTCGGCATAGGTCTTGTACGGCGAGAGTTTGGCGTGGCACACCAATCATTGGCACGTGTCCACCTATGCCGACAGTTTAATCATCCGCATAGGTCCTGCGCCATCAATTGGCCGTCTGTTAGATTGTTACAGTGACAACCAAAAAGATGCTAACAGGGCGCAAAGCCGTCAGCATAGGTCTGTTGTGCCGACGGTGTTTGTGCTGCGTCGTCAAGGGGCTTTGCCGAGGGTGATACGCTGCCAGCGGCATAGGCATGTGCCGACGGTGCCGTCAGCATATGATCGTTTTCCTGTAGTGGCTTATGCAATGATTAATATTTCCGATGCTTATGCAGATTTTGTGGCAGTGGCGGAGGAGCCATTCTGGCAAGCTGTGGCGTTTGCCATAGCTTGATTTGGCCACACGTCCTTGATTCAGTCAAGAATTATAATTTATAACTCAAAGATTAGCATCTCTTTTTATCAATTGTTCCTTAGTTTGCCATACCAAAAAATTTGTTTGCCCTCCGCCACTGTTTTGTGGAGACAAAAACGGGAACCCACTTCGCCGGAAAGAAAAGTTTTAGCTATGCTCTTAGTTACATTTTTTTACTATATTTTTAATCATGTTATGATCTTAGAAGCATGCAAATACTAATTATTAACGATATATCATATATATCACTAAGAAATAAGCCATTGTGTAACATGTTCTTTTTTCCTTCTCTAAACGGCAAGTGATGTCTAATATAAGAGACTCTTATCAACCACGTGGGCACTCCGATCTTGTTCATGGGGAAGAACGGTACAGTCTAGGATTTGTAGCAATAGTAGTATGTTTTTTATTGCACATTCTTGTATATATAAAGTAGTCATGTAATCCAACACTTAATCATTTTTTTAATAGTTTTGACTTAATTCAAACTCACTTAAGTTTGGCCAACTTAGAAGAGAAGCTAGCAGACCAAAAATCTTTAGTGTATTTATTTTCTACTTGTACATGCTGGTACTATTGTCTATAAATTTTGTGAAATCTAAGATAGTACTCAATTTGGCTAGGACAACTTAGAAATCCATTTATTTTATTGCATATTCTTGTATGAATTACACCCAGAATCAACCACGAACTCAACTGCACAATCTAGGGACTCAGGTCACAACTCACAAACTAGTGTCACCAGACATCGATTCTACGGTTATTTCAGGTGCTCTACCGGCGTCAGCAAGTACCTTGCTTAACAGATTCATTTCTTGCTCATTGTCCCGACTGCAGCATCTGACATCATTGCAATTTCCAATAAACCAGCACTGTTCAACTAAGTGGATTTTCTTCAAAGAGACGGCACGCTCCATGACGAGCCAGATGTATCGCACCACCTCAAAGTCTGTTTGAAGTCCAGCTAAGCCTTTCATCACCAGCAGACTCAGGTTCTGATGCTTAAAATCTGGTGCTTCTTCCACCACATTGGTCTCGTAGCAGCGAGGCCCGTGTATCTTCATGGAATTACAGAAAAAAAGAAATAAGATCCATCGCATCACAAATAATATATATGTCACCTTAATTAGAAGGTGCAATTAAATTACTCGAGGTTGGACTGCAAACTAATAGTACTAGTAAAACCTATTGACGGGTAGGTATGTGATAACGGTAGGTACGATGAAAATAGTTCTGCGTATAATTTTTGGTTAATGTCAAATTCTGTAAAAATGAAGTGATGAAAGGATAGCACTAATAAGCTGGCTGGGATGGATATTGTCTTGCAAGAATGTCATCATGTAGAAATTTGAAGGAAGAAAAAGGATGTGTGCGTACCTTGAGAGAGAGTGTCTCGAGCAAAGGCGCGCCTTTCAGGACGCAAAGAGTCCAGACCATTTTTTGGATGTCTAGGTCGCAGAGATGAATAGCTCTCAGGTTACTGAACGCGGGGAAGAGCTGTCCTGGATTCCCATAGCAGTAGTACAGATGCAGCGATGAGAGGTTTACGTGGTGCAGGCGAGGAACATCGCCAAACCGCACGTAGAAGTTCCCGGCCCAGTGATCGAAGCTGTCATCGCAGAAAAGCCGGTCTAGTTTCGGGAGTCTGGTCAGCTCGATTCCTGGGTACAAGGAATCGCGGATCTCCAGTGCCCGGAGCGAGGAGCTGGGAGCGTCTATCCGCAGGTTGGGGCCCTCCAAGTCGGAGCCGCTACAACGGATCAAGGAAAGGAGCTCGAGCCGGTTGCAGGCGTTGAGGAGGTCCGCAATGTCGGAGTCGTTGAAGCTGATGTTTTGGAGGGTGAGGCTGGTGAGCCAGCCGAAGGCGACGGGGCAGGCGGCAACGAATGCCATGAGCCGTCGGGCAAACACGGCATGGTGCACATGCCTAGGCCTGAAGTTCAATTGTGCCTGTATGGCGAACTCCAGCCGCTCCACGCCGCCACTCTCGACGACGGCGTCCCCTATGGAGCGCAGGTAAGGGTCCTTGAGGTGGAAGGCGAGGCGGAGGCTCTTGATGTTCCGCTCCTTGGTGGGAGCTAGGAACCACCTTGTGGCGTCGGTGAATGTCGTCATGACATGGTCCGCCGTGTGAGGAGAGAAATCCCAGGAGTGAAGTATCAGGTCGGCGACGTCGATAACGAGATCGGTGAGCAGACGAGGGAGGCGCATCAGTCGTCGTGCGACGGCGCCAACCCTGACGGCGGTGCGCAGGTCGAGCAGCTGGAGGATAGCGAGCAGGATGTCATCAGGGAGCTCGCTGAACATGTCGTGGTGCTTGTTGACTCCGTCCTCCCCACCTTCGCCGTGCTGCCGAACAGAACACATGATGATCGATGATTAAGGAAACTGGGAAAAAAGATCGTAGAGTGGATTGGGCAAATTAAGGCAGCAGCTGCTACTTACAATGTTGATGTCCATGAGATGAGGGATTGCGTATTGGAGTAGACGATATCACCGCGGCGCGTGCAATAGGGGTATTTTGTTTTGAAAGCTGACTTTGATCTCGGGATGTTTGAAACGAACAAAGAGATCTATCGCTTCTTCTTTTTGCCAATTCTCCTTCCCCGCGTAGTTAGCTCGCCAGGATTTGGGAGTTGGGCCTCTTAATTTCCTTTCCCCTTTCCCAATTAATTCCCATATCCCTCAACCATGAGAGAGATTTGTACTCTCTCCTATTCATATTACTTGACGCTAATATAGATGTATCTAGAAACATTTTAGTTGTAGATACATCTATTTTAGCATCAAGTAATATGCATCGGAGGAAGTATTATTTTTTGGAAAACCAGGCAAAAGATTTGCCATTTCAATTGATAGAGAAGAAGTTTGAGAGTGTTACAAACCAAACATGATCAAGGCAAAAGCCAGGATCCAAATCAAAAGGTCTACTCTCGTGAAATTACATTACCCGACGCTTTCGCCCCGGCCAAGACCCACAAAAGGCATCTCATTTTTTTATCCTTGAGACCACCATGTGGAGTAGTTATTTCGGAAGACACACGCATTTATCTCTTTCCACATTTCCCACGACACGAGCATGGCAAGCGATGCCATCACCCTTTTGGATTGGTTGTTCTTTTGCACAAAGGACATCCACCACTCATGAACGGTTAAAGCTTCATGCCACATCTCCGGGTTGACATCAATGAGTCCAAGCCATCCCTTGATGTTGAGCCGAACTCTTTTTGTGAAACGGCAAAAGAAGAGTAGGTGGGCGGCAGATTCTTGAGTTTGGTTGCAAAGCTTACAATTTCCACAATTTTGACATCCACGGCGCTCGAGCCTATCCGCCGCCCACACTCTACTTTGGAGCACAAGCCAAGTGAAAACCTTACATTTGGGGGTAGCCTAAGGCTTCCACACCATGGCCGGCATGGTGGAGTTTGTGAGGCCCTCAAATTGCATGTTGTATGCCGAGCTCGAGGAGTAACAATCGTGCGTAGTAAGCTTCCAAGTGATCGAATCATGCGCCTCTTCATTGACATGAATAGTTGAAAGCCTCTCCCAAAGGTTGGCAAATTGGGTGATATGCTCCATGGTTAGGCCATGTTGCAAGTTGATTTTCGAGACCCAAAAGTTGTTTTCCAAAGCTTTCCGAACGGTGCAATTCTTTTTTTTAGAGATCTTGTATATTGGGGGAGAAATATCTTTAGGCTGGCCTCCATCAAGCCATAAGGAATCCCAAAAGAGGGTCCTCTCTCCGTTTCCAATAGTAACCTTTGTGGCCGCCGCAAAAAGATCTCTATCATTTGCATTGCAAGGGGTTCTGAGGCCTCTCCATGGCTTGGAGTAATCCGTCCATTCCAACCAAAGCCACCTCAAACGGAGCATCGCGGCAAATTAGGTCTAGGATTCCAAGGTCTCCTTAATTTTAGGCTTGCAAACAAGGTCCCAATTGAACTTACATTTTCCTCCCGACACCTTCTCACTAGCCTCCCAAAGGTAGGCCCTTCGAATACTCAATCTTTAGGAGAACCTCCAATGAAATTTCAAGGACGATGATGAAGTACATGACCACACTAGAGAGAACCACCTTAACAAGTACGGTGCGCCCGGCCATAGAAGTATGCTTTCCAGGCCAAGGGACAAGCTTTCCGGCAACTTTATCTTCAAGATATTGGAGGTGGATTATTTTCAATCTTGTGAGAGAGAGGGGCAAGCCAAGATACCGCATTGAGAAGTTGGTGAGCTTTGCGGGGAAACGTTTGAGAACATAGGTCAATATCATGACACTTAATGGGGGCAACTTGGCTTTTGGCGCAATTAGTAACAAGGCCGGTAACCTCCACAAACCGATCCAAAGTGGGGGCCAAGAAGGTGATATCTTTCTTATATGGTGCCATGGAAACGGCCGCATCATCGATGTAAAGGGATGCACGGATAGTATGAGATCTTCCTCTAAGAAGATGAAGATGACCTTGCGGAGTAGCTTTGCGAAGAATGTAGTGTAGAGGGTCGATGGAGAGCACAAAAAGGAGCGGCGAGAGGGGGTCTCTTTGACACAAGCCCCTCCCATGCTTAATAGGGTCGCGGGGTCGCCGGCAAGGCCATTGAGGAGCACACGTGAGGAGGCCGAGGCAAGGAGGGCGGAAACCCAATCTCTACAAGTGGGAGGAAAGCCAAGATGTTACAACATATCCATAAGGTAGTCCCATCAAACGGAGTCGAAAGCCTTCTTTATGCCAAGCTTGAAAATTAGCGTGGGAGTCTTTGATTTGTGGAACCTTCTCTCCAAATTCCTGACATACAAGAAATTTTCATGAATACTTCTCTCTTCTTTATGAAGGCACTTTACGCGTTGGAGACAAGCTTCTTGTTCATGTGAGGGGCAGGGCGGGTGGCCGTCATCTTGGCGATAATCTTGGCAATGGCATGAATGAGGCTTATTGGTCTAAAATCGGAAATGTCCTCGGCTCCATCCTTCTTGGGGATAAGCACAATGTTTGCGGAGTTGAACCAATGCAGGTTGTTGGTGCGCAAATTGGAGAAGTTGTTGATCACGGGTAAGAGGTCGTGCTTAATTATGCCCCAACAAGATTTGAAGAAAGCCCACGTGAAGCCGTCCGACCCCGGTGTCTTCTGACTATGAGACCCATGTATGGCATCTTTCACTTCGTCCTCGGTGAAGGGGTCCCCAATATCGGATAGGTCGTAAGTTGGGTCCAATTGAGATCCGTGGTTCGCGGGGGTGGGAGGGGGGGCTTTTTTGTCACTTCCTTAAAGTGGTCATGAATGATTGCCTTCTTTTTGTTGTGCAAGATATTTGTAGTCCCCTACCCTTTTAATTCAACTTTTTCCTCTATCTTCCATCTACTTCCTCCATACAGATTTATTGGGCTTATTAGGAGAGATGTGGCAACGGGCAAGCAAGGCGGTGTGAAAAAAAGCTCTAATTTTTCATTTTTTTTTCCTTTGTTGTGCCGATTAATTAGGGAAGGACAAACAATTTTCATGCAAGTCGCATCCATAGGCCATTGGTGTAAAAGGGTGAGGCAGGACACTGCTTCTATAAACTAATTCATGTGCCAAACTGCGCGTATTTCTCAGAATTTTCTAAAAACCATTAGAGGCCCAGTAAACGAGCACTACAGCAGAACTGGGCGTTGCCGTGCAGCCGAAACACACGGCAAAGGCCAAAATCTACTCGACAAAGCCTTTGCCGTGTGGGCATGCACGGCAAAGATTGCTCGGCAACAATCTGGACGGCAAAGCCGTCTTTGCCGTGCGTCGCACGAAAATCGCACGGCAAAGGATTTGCCATGCGGGTTAGCTTTGCCGTGCGCTGGGCCGGCTTTGCCGTGTGGCATTGCTTTGCCATGCGGCTTGGTTGTTTGCCGCGCGGCATTCTTTGTCGTGCCCTACACCTCCAACCCTCACGGCAAAGCCTCGGCTTTGCCGTGCGCTTCGCCTCCACCCCGCACGACAAAGATTCTACAGCTGTGTGACCTTCCTCTCTTTCGGACGATAACACTTGGAAGTGTGGTGGAAAATGTGATTCACCAAATGGTGCAAGGGATAGCTCCCCTGTGTGACCTTCCTCTCTTTCGGACGATAACACTTGGAATATTCCTCGACTTGTAGGCTGAAGTGTCCCGTTGCGTGTATACCAGAGGCTATAATGTGTCAAAGGGTGTCAAATCTGACTTTCCATGTGTATATGGACTAAAAAAACTAAACCTATCAAAAAGTATGTAGGTGGAACCTCGCGCGGTGAAATCTAGGGGGTAGACCCCCCGAGGCACGCAGACCGCCGTTTTCGGGGGGGGGGGGGATGACCGCCGGAGCACAGGAATGCCACCAAAACTTGCATGTGGACCTAGGATATGTGTGAAAGTTTGGTGGGAGGTGTGATTCACCAAATGGTGCAAGGCATACCTCCCATGTGTGACATTCCTCTCTTTCAGGCGATAACACTTGGAAGATTCCACGACTTGTAGGTTGAAGTGTCCCGTTGCGGTTATACCGGAGGCTATAATGTGCCAAAGGGTGCCAAACCTGGCTTTCCATGTGTATATGGCCTAATAAAAACTAAACCTATCAAAAAAGTATGTTGTTGGAACCTCGCGCAGTGAAATCTAAGGGGGTAGACCCCCCGAGGCACGCAGACCGCCGTTTTCGGGGGGGATGACCGCCGGAGCACCGGAATGCGACCAAAACTTGCATGTGGACGTAGGATATGTGTGAAAGTGTGGTGGAAGGTGTGATTCACCAAATGATGCAAGGCATACCTCCCATGTATGACATTCCTCTCTTTCAGGCGATAACACTTGGAAGATTCCTCGACTTGTAGGCTGAAGTGTCCCGTTGCGGGTATACCGGAGGCTATAATGTGCCAAAGGGTGGCAAACCTGGTTTTCCATGTGTATATGGCCTAACAAAAACTAAACCTATCAAAAAGTATGTTGGTGGAACCTCGCGCGGTGAAATCTAGGGGGGTAGACCCCCTGAGGCACGCAGACCGCCGTTTTCGGGGGGGGGATGACCGCCGGAGCACCGGAATGCCACCAAAACTTGCATGTGGATCTAGGATATGTGTGAAAGTGTGGTGGAAGGTGTGATTCACCAAATGGTGCAAGGCATAGCTCCCATGTGTGAAATTTCCCTCTTTCAGGCGATAACACTTAGAAGATTCCCCGAATGCGGTTTATTTGCTCCGAAACCCTGATATGTTGGAGGGGGGTAAGGACTTAGAGTACTTGTCGTATTGCAAAAGTATGGTATAAACATTGCATTAATTAAGATGTAGTACTTGTCATATTTCAAGAATAAATATAAGGATTAAAATAAGTACAATATAGAAAGAAAAAAGAGAAAATGCCACAAGGCACACGGCAAAGGCAAATTTGCACAGCAAAGCATCCTTTGCCGTGCGACTTTGTCTTGCACACGGTAAAGGATCTCTCACGGCAACGTCTTGTTCTCTTTTCCGTGCTGATTTTCATTGCCGTGCGCTTTCCCAAGGCTTTGCCGTGCGCTTCCTCTTTGTCGTGTGCCATAGGTCCTCATTGCCGTGCGTTCCTCATTGCCGTGCGTTTTAATTTTTGTTGCACGGCAAGCAAGTTTTGCCGTGCAACAAAAATTAAAACGCAAGCTTTGCCGTGCGCGAGCACACGGCAAAAGGTGGTTGCACGGCAGCAGCCGTTTTTCCCGTAGTGCAGTATGGAGGAAACACTTAATATAATCCTTCTGGTAGGATTTATAGGTTCTGAGTGTGTATCTAGACCGTTAATTTTACCAATAAAATATAAATTATGTAACATAAAACTTATACCATTAGAAAGTATAATATCCAAATATTTTTTTATAATATATATGCTTTATATTACGTTGGTTAAATTGATGACCTATGCATACCTGGAGGACCTATAAACCAAACCAGAGGGAGTAGTAGTGTCTCCACACACCAAAAACAACATGTTGAATACTTTATCATACCTTCTGAATTTAAGATGTATTAGTAATGTTGAAAGTTTTGCTCAACTCCGAAAGAACTTAGATTCAACATGAGGCTTGTTGTCATTTGGGTTGTAGGAGTAGGATCAGCAAGGAGCGAGCTATAGGGGTGGGCCCATTATTATGTGGGCTAACAATTTGAGTGGGAGCACATCTTGCATGAATTTAAAAAAATATTTTAAAATTTAAACATATCATGGTGAAATTGCAATTTGAGTGGGGCCTTGCCAACACATTATATATTCTCCTACTCCTTTATATTCATTTGAGGTTGGGGCATTTAGGAAGCTAAGTATGAACTAAAGTATTTTCTTTACCGTGACTAGTGCGGGCTTACGCCAGCCAGAACTTCATATATCAAATCATTAACCAGTTACAAGGTAGCATAATACAAATTTTTAGAGGACAACAAAGAGAAAAGAAACATCTGAGAGATCAGGGGTTCGAATATATTACACCAAAGAGTTAATGTAGAAGCAGAGGGGGTGTCAAAACATTGGTGGGTCCACAGGTGGACCTCCTCGATGCATCTATGGAGCATGAGCTGCATGGTCTCATCTTGAGCATTGAAGATGAAGGAGTCACATCTCTTCCATATGTTCCATTCGATGGATGTGTTGATCGCTGCTTCGACCATGCTTTGGGAACGCCCCCTCCCCCACCCCCATCCCCAAATCTCTTCCGCGCTAGCCGATGATCTAGGAATAAGTCGCTCCAAACTTTAGAAGGGTAGTGACATTGACCGATTAGGTGATCGGTATCTTCATCACAAGAACATGAGGGGTGGGTTGTTGAAGCCTATAACTGGAGTCCTAAGCGCCGGTCATTTGTGGGAAGTCATGGTTGGCATATAAAGACTTAAAATGGTTTTGGTTTCTCCATACCGTCATTGCCTGATTGACGCATGTCAAGAAAGCGTGGGCGCAAAACCAAACGAATATCTTACACTTAAAAGGGGTATCGTTTCTCCATGCCATCGTTGCGTGATTATCTACCTGCATATGCATGAAAGATTTGACATATAATTCTTTGTTTAAGAGGCTTTTGCTAGTGTGTCGGCTATGATCGTGTGTCAGGGACGCTATAGGCTGAAGGTCGATGATGGTCAGGACAGAGTTTAGGGTGGCCAGCTTGGCCGCAACAACGTTGGAGAAGCGGGGAGTGAGATATAGGCATACATGCCCATCTCCATAGAGAGGGTGACGCTAGTATTATGGGGACTGAAGTGCAAGAAGAGGGCGGGGAACCGCTCATGGAGGAGAGTAGAGCCCATCCAAGAATATATTAGTACGTTTTTAGGAAGCTAAGTATGAGCTAATGTAAGTATGTACAAACGTGGAAAAATAGCTAGACCATAATTAGTAGGAGACAAAGGTATAAGGATAGCAAGTTAGGGTTGCAAGCAGGATCCCACGAGTTCCTCTCCCCCTTCATTTTTTTCATTTCCAGTTTAACATTTTGCCCCACATTTTAAGCAAAAAATGACAAAATAAGTTGGAAGAGGAACTTTCGCCAGATCCCGCTTGCTACCCACATACCTCAGCGGAGAGGTGGGAGGAGCCAAAGATGTGTGGTGCACACGTGACGAGGAATGATGATATGTATTTTCTAGTATATATCTTGTGTATGTTGGTCAAATTAACGAAATAGGGGCACATACAGGACCTATAAACCGATACGGAGATAGTATGTGAAGCGTATTATAACATTGCCATGTAAAGTGCTGTATAAGATTGCTGCAAAGGCGGTGGCCAACAAATTGAAAAGAATCCTCCCCATTCTCATCTCGAAGGAGTAGAGCGCTTTTGTTCCCGGAAGATTGATTACAGACAACGTGTTTACTGCTTACGAGAATGTGTACATGCGATCATGACGAGGAGGAGGATGACAACACTTTGTGTAGTCAAACTGGATATGTTAAAAGCCTACAACAGGATTGAGTGGGTCTTTCTCGACGAGGTGATGTTGAAGATGGGGTCATGAGGTGTGTCCGTTTTGTACAAATTTTTTTTGTCAAGCTTAGTGGTATTGTCTCCCATTATTTCTTGCCCTCGAAAGGATTGCAGCAGGGCGATCCCCTCTACCCATACATTTTCCTTTTTTTTTGCATGGAGGGTTTTTTCCCTCAGGTGACGGAAGAGAGTCGAGCTGCCGGCGAGTGTTGTTCAGTTGGCGAAGGAAGTGGGAGTCTCGAAGATCGCTTTGGAGACGGATTGCATGGGCACGAGTGGGAAGCTGTTTAGCAAGGAGATCAATTGGTCGGTTCATGGCCCCCTCATCAAAGAGATTAAGTCACTTTCTGGGTGATTATGATGATAGGTTTTCGATTAACCACATGCTACGATCATATAATGAGGTTGCAAATATGTTAGCTAAGGATGGCTGTAGATATAAACTTTGTAAAACCTGGCTAGGTACTCCCCTGGTTATGTGTTGAACTTGTTGGCAACTGCCGCCGGTGGTTAATATGAACTAGATTTAGATGTGCGCCTTGGCGCACGACCCCGTGGAGCTCATATCCATTTTCATTTTTTGTAGTGATGACAAAAAATATCTGTCAAGATGACAATAATTTTTTTAGATTTTAGTGGAAACAATTATGATAACTCTTGAATCTCATATTCTTAGTTATTGAAAGCAATAAATTTTATTTTTATGATGTAACATGGAACTTTTTTTTGCATATTCTGGATGTGAGATTCGGTTATTTGTTTCGTTGTTGGTGTCGCTACTTTTGAGTTGTTTCCTTACAGACAGAGAAGTCAACACTGAAGGTGCACGTTTCCGGGCTTCATATGGATAAGCATTTTGCAGAACACACGCTGTACAATAATCGGTAAAATGGCAGAAGTGAAAATATAATAATCAACAATACAGCCGTAGGAGTTCATAACAATGTATACACATGCTCAAGGCCCTATATGTATCTGATAGTAGTACATCATGTTTTGCAATATAACTGAGATAAAAAAAACTCCTTGAGAGGAGATAGCCCAGATCGATGTTATATAAGTGCAAAGGAAATAGAGAAATACATTATATACATAGAAATGATTATTTTGTTTCAGATCATAGCACACGTAGATAGTTACCATCGAGCACACGTTCAAAAATGAACACATAGGACAAAGACGTTTCAAAAAGAAGTGAATGAACAACCAAGCGTGAAGGAATGACAAATACGGAAAGACAACATTGCAATAACATTCAAATCCAATGGCCAAATGCAAATGCTTTCATAAATAACAAAATCTTACTATTATTCATGGTTTTGGTTCCAAGTACATGACTAATAATATAGGTATGCACAATTATAGTGAAGCTTCTACTTGGCCCCTCCGTTGGATGTTGTATTGTCATCGCAATATCAACTCTCTTAAGGCACATACACCTTTTGTACAACACCAAACACAAGCAGGCAGCATGATTGCTCGTGACAATTCAAACAAGGGCAATATTCATAAACCTTGTCATAAGCTACACAAACCAAACCATACCACTTAGCACAACAATTATCAATTATCAGTTCTATTTTTTTGGATATAAAGAAAAATTATCAGCTGATGAAGAGGAGAAAATAGGGAAAATATATTACAAATAGATACAAATACATGGTTCCGAGATAACATGGAGGCATCTCATCGGGGTTCACAGAGAGTTGTTCCATTGTTTACATAGAGTTAGGACCAAACATTAAACACGAACAATTCAGACTCATTCAAATATAGAACAAGCACCTATGGTCTTGATCATGTCAGTTGACTCCAATGCTTATTGATTATGATCAGTAGCCGATCGCTTGATGCGTGTCATCCAAGGCGCTGTAGTTCGGAGAGAGGTTCCCTGAAACTATCTTGAATGCGAAGGGTGGAATCACACATAATATTCATGTAGTTACCATAGCATCTGGCAATTTCTTTCAGCTTATTAGACTTCTCCTCATTTTTTTGATCATTTTCTTTCACCTGCTAGAGAAGAACTTCGCTCGCCTTCTTCTGTTTTTTCACCTCAGCATAGTTGAAGTCCTTCAGCCAGGTATCTGATTGCTTGGACTGCATCCGCATTTTGGACGCGCCATGGCGCACCGACCCCGCCTTTCCCATTGGTTAATTGAAAAGAAAGTGCATCATTTTATTTTACAGGGTACATAGAAGAAGTATCAACTAACAAAGAGAACCAAAAGAACACATAGTTCGTACATCAGGCGTGGTTTGAATATTTGAATGCAAGCATTTCATATTGTATAATGTAGATGATTAGCTCAACTAATGTTAATATTGACATAGGTTGTCCATTCCACGATACTATAATGTAGATGACTAACTCAACTATATTTAGCCGCATGAGGTATACCGACCATTTATCGATTAAAAAGGGTGGTCTACTGCATGAGTACCTAATCCACGAGTACAAAATTTCCAACATATAACAGATAGATGCTGCAAAACTATTTGCACACAACATGGTTTTTGGAGTTTTGGTGCTTCAGTTTTCTCGGAACTTTTGTTCTTAGAAGGAGAGCCTTTTTTCATAATAAATCAAATCACTGTGAAATCAATGTCAAGCATATAGCTGCACACGAATAGTGTCACAATATCAACCTAAAGTAGAGAACTAAAATATCCGACTCCATCTAAAACAAAAACTGCATGCGTCAATCCTTTCAATCCATATCATGTCGCAATGTACATCTTTACCTAACGCCTTCAGAGTCGATGGCTTGTGAAGTGTGCAGCTGCGCTTCAAGTCGTGGTGCATCGTAGCCGGGGACTTCTGCTCATGTCGAAACTCCACGCACAGCCGGGGACACCTGCCACAATCTTTTGAGTTCAATCCATATCTGCCATAGATTTAGATGTGCGCCTTGGCGCACGATCCCATGAACTTCGAACCGGTTTACAATTTATATAACAACATGAAAATCAGGTGAAAAATGATAATAAGGTTTTTAGATTTTCAAACAAAATCGATATGATAAAATTAGGATTCCCGTGTGCACATTGTTTGTCCGAGCACCACTATTAATTAAGATAAATGGAAGGTTGAAAGTTACAAAAGTTGCAGCATCGAGTAACAGCCGTCCGTGGAATGGGGACATTGTATATATCAAGTGTAGCATTAGTTATACTGGAAATACTTTTGTATACCCACGCATGGGTGTAGGTGTTTCCATCAAAACTAATACTACCTCTGTCCATAAATAGATGTCTTAGCTTTATCAAATTTTGGATGTATATAAACACTATTTAGTGTATAGATTCATCCAAATTTAAATAAATATAAGACATCTATGGAGGGAGTATCTATTTTACAAAAGAATCAACAAAAAACATGATGCTGCCTATTTTACAAAGGAACCAATAAGACGTCATAATGAAAACAAAAGAAATGCTCTATGTTTCAAAAATTATATATGAAGGAAAAATGAACTGATACTTGGAGCAGGTTCCTAGTTCTACACTCGAATGTAAATAAGCTCCTTGATTCTCCGACCACTGAATATGCAGACTGATACTTGCTACTTTACCCAACCTGCATTTCAATCATGGAACATATTAACTATTATAGTAAAAGACTATGTATTTCAGTCTCGAAGAAGGTATAATGTCCATTTCTTGTTGTCAATGATGAAGCTAATATTTACAAAATGTATAAATGAAATTGCAAGTAAGTAACTCCTTTGGCCTAACAACTACAGGGTCTTAAGCTCAAATTTGAAACAACATAGCAATGAAAGCCGATAAATCATTTTATTATACAAGTATAATAGGCTTATAAGAATGAGGGGAATTAACATTATCATGCAATTTTTTTTTAGTTCAAGGCGCTGAGCCAGGTCACTTGGCCGGGCTCAATATCTGCACCACTTTCGTGCATGGCCAAGCTAGCACCCTCGGTCTTGCCAAGATGCTCACTCTATTGAATATTCAATGCCTTGATATCCAAAACTAAACAAAAAAACAGTACAGAAATAAGAAATTTTGATTTTTTTTTCATAGAAGATTTTACATAGCATGTGAATGCAAAGCAGTCCCAGTACCTCCTGGGTTAACATAAGGCAAAAGTGCATTTTGAGATTTCTATTTCTGTCAGTTCAACCATATATTCAACATCCCAAAAAATTCTACAATCCAAATACATGATAAGGGCACGCCTTGACACACATTCCCCAACTTTTGCAATGATAAATCTATTATGAAAAAGAGGCAAGTGAAGAACACACATGACTCAGTAGTTCCAAAATGAAGTACAGAAACAATCAAGAGTGACAAAAACAACGATCTATTTTGGGGTGCGGCTTGGTGTGTGACCCTGTCTTCTAAACATAGGCAGTCAGCTCCAAGGCATTGAAACTACATACTACAGTCAGCTCCAAGGCACAGTCCAATCTCCTGCAGTAGGATCAACTTCCAGTCCACCACCAGATTGGAGCAGTTTCATAACCAATCTATTTGGCCGTGACCCACATTCCACACGACAGCTGAGCCTGCACACAGGGCGGCAACCATAGCAACCAGAAACGTTGTTTTCGTGGCATGGAAATGTTAATACAGAACAGCCCAGATTGTCGTAATCCATGCATTGCATAATCTGACATGCTCACAACTATCCATGAGCTATGCTGAAAGATGACTCGGAGCTTTGCTTTCAGGTAGTTGAGACAGCCACACAGGATACATAAGGCCCAGCACCTTTCAGCTATTGCTGGCTGGCATCAAACTCACGAGTTTTTCTCACTGCAGTTATTAAATACCAAGTGATGCTCATGACTTCCGAAAAAACAAGTGAACAAGTACATCTTCAGAATCAGCAAACACTGCAGTTGGAATAAAGGGCAAAAGTATTAGAGAGAAACACACGAGTGGCTTTAGAAGAGATAAATAAAGGCAGCTATTTTTCATTTAACTTGAACGCACCCTGTCATTAGCCTAAAAACCATCCAAAACTGCAAATCCACAATCTAAGCAACAGTTGTATCTACACCTGATATCAAACAAAATTAGTGGATTTAGACTAATGTGAAGTGGAAAATGACAAAAAGTTTTTCAGATAGATTTACCACGCACATATTAACAGCCAAATTCAAGCAGATCGATATAAAAACATGTTGCCTGAAAAAACATGTACACCGGGTTGGCATTTATCACTGCAGCAAACATATCTAACGAAGTAATCATTCCACATCAGTGACAACAAACAAGCTTTGTGAAAAACTTATATCTGGAAAATAATTCTTGTTAAGGTATTGCGAATGCATGAGGCCTATTAAGTGAGTGGTTTAGAATCTCTGAAACTTAACAAAGGATGAAATAAGCAGCGGCAGTTGGAATTAATAATCCGTAAGACCATGGAAAGACATGCAAGACAATAATTCTTGCTTATGCAATGTTCATCCACCAACCAATAGTCACCTATAATTCTACCACCTCCGGAAAACAGAGAATGACATCATTCTGAACCTAATTTCAAAGATGAGAAATGCCTAACTGTAGTAAAAAAAAAGTAAAGCAATAATTCAAGTGAAATAACTGCAATGAGATGATTCTAATAAGTAATACATAGCATAAGAGATCCATCAACAGTTCTAGTCGCATTTAGATCTGAAATACAAAATTATGCAAGAAAGGACATACTCTAAGAGTAACAAAGATGGAAGTTCAACCTTTAAATCTTTACCTTACAGATGAGGTCCATGTCAGAGCTGCGAGCAGATCCACTTGATTCTTCCCATGAACCTGCATTTCCATCTTTATTCTAATGCAATCAGATACAGAATCTGAAGTAGTAGGTAACTATGTCATAACTAAAGCGTGTTTTTTTTGCATCAGCGTAACAAAGTCTTTTGTTCAGTACCTGATGAATTTGTACCAGATGAAAAGAATAAACTGGGAGAATACAGATGCAAGCAAATGTATGCAGAGAAATAGAAAGATCTTAATATGCTCTATGGTTCAAACCATAAAGTGCAATCACTTGCATGGTCAAAGGAAAGGAGAACGGAACCAACAAGTACAACTATTTGTTAGAGAAATTAATTAATTTGAGAGTATGAAAGAAACAAAGTGCATGAAGCAAAATCAAAGGAAGACACCTTCTGCGGTGAACCAACATAGCGCTATTCTACATGACCTAGCTAGAATTTCTGATAATAAGAACTAAAAGAACACCACAGCTAAGTTCAAAATGTAAAAGGGAGGTATTGGAGACTGGGATTAGAAACAATAGGTCACATATATTTGTGTTCTGGTTGTGCAAAATGTAGGCTGACTGCATCTTGGAATTACAATAGAAGTAGGTATTTTATCGATTATACATGTCAAATGCATCGGTTGCGAGCTCCAAAACAATACCAACAAAAATCAATTAAGCAACAATACATTCAACAGAACAGTGCACAATACAACCATACTTTGGTGAGCAACTATATCAATGCTCATGTGAGTCAATCAATCAAGACTTAGAGCATACCAATCATAAAGTGATGATGCAATATCTTTTCCTCTCACAATTTTATTGAACAATATAACCAAACAGAGAGTTCTAGTAAAGAGCACACCAATCATAAAGAGAAGATGCACAGAGACGAACTGCATATGAATAAACATACACAAAAACTTCCCTAACCAAATGGGAACTATGTCCCACTGCATATATTGATGGATTGAGAAGGAAATCACCGGGAGCTCCAAATTCAATCATTTTCTAGATCAAACAATTGGTGCCACTAACCGAATGAATTCAGTCCTACAGATTCATGACCCATGAGAATAAAAACAAAAACCATTACTTTATCCCTAAATATGCAAGCCCTCCTCCTCAGGAGGGTTTAACTGTTTAAGTAAAATATCAAACCAAGACCATTACTTTATTTCTAATCAACGAATGTAAGAGAAAACTTGATTTTTCTGAAAAAAGTACAAATGCCTGAACATAGGTACGTGTTTCCAATTTTACTCTTGCAGCTCCTTCTTGCAAATAAGCACACAAATAAAAATCAACAAATGGGCATGAAAATGAATATAAAAGGGATATGAAAAGAATGGAACCATTAATAACTATGATACTATGCCTACCAATTAATATTACGAAAAATGGGGTAAGTAAATGAAAATAGAGGAGAACTGTTGAGTGAGGGGCTCACTTTCTGCTGCAAAAGGGGAAGACAAAAACTACTTACTGAACTGACCAAAGCGAGTCAACATAGGCCAAAGTTTGTACCTTCAAACAGAAAAACAACATGAGTAGATCATTAACATCAGGTGATTTCAAAGATGCCGCATATCTAAGATAATTAAACTACCAGTATGGTACCAGTTCATGCTACACATCATGTGTCCATGCAAAAACAGTGATGAAAACTGGAGCCCATCGATCAACTTCCTGTTTGATGTTGACATATTTAGTGGTTTAAGAACCTGCTCACGAAACGATATATATCTTACATACATATACTACTGCATATGACCAACGTGAAGATATGTAAGATATAATCAACAAAAATTATAGAAAATAATATTAGAGCATCTGACAAATAAGATGCCATGATTTGTACACGAGATGGTTTAGTTGTAAATCATTAGAGAAAATCACATTGTTTTTTGTAAAGCACATATGTATTTTAGAAACTTTAAAGGATAAAAGCTAGATTTGTTTCAGTCACAAATAAATAATAGAAGCATGGCATCGATATGATTGTTCTTTCTGTGGAAGGAGTAGCTGCAATAGGAATTAACAAATTTTAGAAACACCAATCAATGAAAAATATTAACTTCTTGCTGCCATGTGCTTGCACTCCCTGGACGTGGGCAACGGCGTGCAACAGTGCGTACACGTTGTTGTGGTCCTCTGACCACATGCCTTGGCAGAAACATATTTCATCATAAAGGCACCCGAGCGACACTTCAGCATGGAGTTGTGGTGTTTCTCCACGGTTGGGCGTCCTCACGTTTCTCTTTGGTGAATCCATGAAAAAGATACAGATTTAGCTTTAAATTAATCATTTTTATCAAAACTAATATCCACTAAGAGGGAACGTTAATCAAATGTAGCTGAACAAAACTGAACACCTCTAGAAATTGAGAAGAGAGATGCACCATGGCCATTGATGGCTGAGTTGCTTTCCCTTGTTGGTCACCCCTGTCCTTGCATGCCAACACCCTTCAAGAAGTGGGTGGAGTGATAATCTGATTCCAGAGCCGAAGATGAACAAATAAAAGGAGATCATAAATTTAACCTAGGTAATTGGACTGAAGCAAATCATGGATGGAGGAATTGCCTGCTGCTTCTCCCCTTACCTTGGACTGCAGCTGCAAGAGCTAGTACATAGAGTAATCTTAGTTATAGGGCCAACTTCCTAAAGGAAAGTATAGAAACCATATAGACAAAAGACCTTTGACATGTAAAAGTTTAATAGCTAGCCACTCCAGTACCTCAGTGTTCCTACCATTTAAAATTTAGAGAACCTCAAATCAAAACCCTGCCATCGTAACTAACATACTTTGCGTGATAATTCTGAAAAATAAACAGCACAACCTAGCTACAGAAGCATGTTAAGAAATAATAAATACGCCAAGACTTCACTATACAAACTGAGAAGCGGAAAATGTACATATAATGATTTATCACCTTGCTTTACTGCAATAGAAGATAATTGATTTGACACTGGCAGTGAAAGCAAGGAGGGCATATTCATGGATCTGATGTTCCAGATTTGTCAAATGAGGCATGAATTTTTCCAATACAAATCCATCAAATGGGGAAAACAAAAGAATAACTAACTTGGCTTGTCTAGTACGAATGCAGCTATGCATACCCGACAACTCTTGTACAGCCTTACCAAGAAAACAAATCTCATAGAAGAAATAGTAAGTGCCTGTAAAATAGAAGGCTCAGATCTTTTCCGTCTTAATATGAGCAGTATAATTTATAGTAGTAGCTAATTAGTATTGGAAGATTGCGACCTATGCAAAATTACGGGAAGCTCTATACAGGGTGCAGCCAATCGATTTCCTTGACCCAACAAAAAAATTCAGTCTTCTGAAATGGTCTACACTTATAGCTCACGAATTATATTCTGTAATAGAAATCCGTTCTCTTCGAAAACTGCAATAGTCTAGCAGATTAAAGTTGTGCTTCCACCATGAAAAGGAACTTCAAATATTTGACCATGATGTGATGCGAGGAAAAAGTCGGTACATTTTCAATGTTTCATGTCAGACAGTTTGCAAGGAAAAAAAGACGACTGCCATAACGAAACCTTACATAAAAGGAACAAAACCAAGAGCGGAACACGACAACAATTTGCGAAACAAACATGGAAAGCTGTAGCCAACATAAATATGAGCAAAAATGGTGCCCAATACCAATGGACCTCTCGAGACAAAGGAAAAAGAGATTTATGTAACGAAGCTGAAACCTTAACATTCTCTTGTAATCATCGATGCTTGGATTGTATCAATGGATCATGTCCTTGTGTGCAGCAAACCTTTCTTGAATATCTTGCTCACATGTAGAAAGCAACACAACATCATCTTCATGGTCCCGCATTTTGCGCAAGATGAGATCTATGGCACTAATGAATGAAGAAAGCTAAGAAGACAGATAATAAATGAATGATGCACCTCCTTGTTCTATAGAGATAAATAAAAATCCATGAGATAAATATGCATTAGAAACTTCATGATCTCCATCAATACACGGTATGGAAGCTAACACGCTGATCTTTTTATTGCTGAACTGGGAAAAGTTTAGAAGAATACAAATTACTCCACATAAACACCTACAGACCTGATTGTAGTTCCATCAAACACCTCATAGGCATAGATTAAATAGAATCTGCAGAAACAAAAAAAAGAAGTTACATGTATGAAATCAAAAGAGGGGAGGTGAGTAGACAGATCAGGAAGAAGGGAGGAGTTTGGGCACCTGCGAGCGGTGTATCGATTAGAACCAAGCTCAGCTCATCAGCAGCCCATGCTCATCTGTTCAGCACCTAGGAGCCAAAAGAGCAACTTAGCATCATCCCTAGGCCAGCAATGGAGAGGGGGCAGTAGGGGGGGAAGGGAGGGGCCTATGTTGGCCCTCGCTCATCTACCGGTCTCCCACGCCTTGCGCTTCCCCTTCCTCTCCAGGCAGCCGCCATCCGCACATCAATCCCCACTGCTGGACGGCCGTGCTATGGCCTGCTTCCTCCATCCCGGTGGTCCAAGTCCCTGGTGCTGCTGTTCCGACCTCCAACCTCCGCCCGGTCGCCGGCTGCCATTGGAAGAGGAGGCTCATGAGGGGATTGGAGGAGGAGGCGTGGAAGGGGATTGGGTGGAGCGGGTAAGGCCACAGGGAACGAGAGAGGAGGCGCGGAGCGGGGGCGCGGAGCGGAGGCGGCGGCTGGGAGCGGAGGAGGAAGGGGAGAGGGAGCGACGGGATTGGAGCTCGCAGCCACGCGCGACGGGAGAGTCTGGGCCGAGTGGGCTTTACAGGACCCGTGGATAAAAAGTGGGTCTGCGGGAGGGCCTCGCTGCCCTGGACGAACGGCCGGCTGAGATCGCGCCACATCAGCTCGATCGGACGGCCGAAAATCCAAACGTCTGTGAGAGCCCCATGGGGGTGCAGCAATCATACCGTGGGAAGCCATTTGATCTCAAAATAAAAGAAACATAGTATATCATCCTTTTAATGTTCATATGTTTTTTTTTGTCCGTAGCATTCAATCTTTAAATTTGAAATTTTCAAATAGAAATTTAGAGCGGAATCTAAATGTGTGTTCCCGAAACGACATGGAAATGAATCACCACACAAAGTAATAACAAAGCAGAAAATCTAACATACGAGAACGCAGCGATACCAACATGACTGATCGAACGATACCAGCATTGTCGAATACACAGTACAGTCCAGCATGATTCTTTCTAGCAAAGATCTTAAGATGCCAACTAACATAGAAGAGCTCACTCATCATCTGTCTACGGTAGAACGGGTAACCTGAGATCAACTTCTTAGTCGTCGAACAGGCTGAAGCCCATTCCCTCACCGTCAGATTCGCCATCGGATTCCTCTTTCTCCTCCTCTGGAGCAGCTGCAGCACCACCAGACGGCGCAGCAGCAGCTGGCGCGGCAGCGGCAAACTTGCTGGGGTCCTGTAATCCGACAGAATAAGAATTAGATTACCAAAGACAAGCATCCCCAAAAGTAGAACCCCATTACTTGTCCATAAGACACAATATAGTCTGGGCATTCAGTATGTGTATGAGGGCTAGAGATTCAATGCACATTTAATCTAGAGTACATGATCAGCTTTATCAAAAACGACCCTAATCCTTGCAAGGCTCAATTAACATTGAAGACAGAAGAACATTTTGAAAAGCAGCTAGCATCTTACGCATTTCAGCTATATATGTTTAGGGAAAACATAGACCCAACACGAGATTTACCTTGAGGTACTCCTTGATCTGATCAGCATGAGGGAAAGAGTAATCTGTCTCCACAGCAACAGCGAGCACGTTCTTGTACCCATTGAGGAACATGTGCGGTGCAGCAGCCATGGTTGGGTACGAGACTGCCAGGGACAGTGACGCAACCATGGAGACACCAGAAGCAAACTTCTCGATCAGGTCTTCGTCAGTGAGGTCAAGAACCTCAGGGCTGAACACCGACCCATCGTCATAGACATTGGTGATCACAAGACCATAGGAGAACGGGCGGATACCGAGCTTGGCAAGCAAGGCAGCCTCGGACGAGCCCACCTTGTCACCCTTCCTGATGAGGTCAACAGGGGCAATGATTTCCACAGTGCCCTTGTTGATCTTGGTGGGGATGTTAAGCACCTGAATGAAGAAAAAAAACCAGCACAGCAGGGGTGAGAACTCTTGTTTAACATTGAGTACACTGCCGAGTGTTGTCACCAATGGTTCTCTTTACCTGGAAGAAAGAAGTCTGGGAGGGATCCAAACCAGTGTTGCCTGGGGGAACCACCACATCAATAGGAGCAACCAGCCCAACACGAGCAGGGGCCCCAACCTATTGTATGACAGAAACAATGATCAGTGTCACTGGCATACCAGGTCACAAAGATAAAACATGGCTATACAATAAATATTCTAAATAGTTCTGTGGGGTACTTGAAAAAAAAAATGAAGTGTAAATGCAAAGACTAGAAACTTTCAATGTCATTTTCCAAAAATAGAGTAGACAGCAATTCATTAATTTCCAGTTATTTTCCAAACTCCCTGAAGTATTTATGTCTACTGCACAAGGTATTAATGTATAATGCAGCAGAGTTCACAATAAAAATTCAAAGCACAAATCCAATTTGAGATGCAAAATAATATTTACACTCTCCCATAGAGTATATCAGTATACTCCATGACGACATTCACACGAAATAGTACTACTGCATACAAATATAAGTAAAATTTCAGACAAATAAGCAACAACTGCAAAATATCCATATGTGTTACCGAACCGTCCTACTGAAGTATTTACCAAAAGTTGTATACTTCATGCAAGAACGCAAGATTGCAGCAAGATGCCAAACTAGTAAAATTGATTCAAAGATTTATCTTAAGCAAAAGAGTTATGATGTTATGCATTGCAACGCAGTAACCACTTGAGATCTCTAACCTCCTTCCATAATAACCACAGTAGTACAACTTAGAAGTTTGTCTGAACTCTGAAGCAACATGCATGAAATTCATGCAGAATAAATTTTCTGCCACAAATGATCTAGATCTGGAACCGCCTCCCATATATCTACAGTAACAATGCTTGTGCAATTTTGGAAGACTTATCTTGGAGAGAATTACTATTACAATCACAAACCCAGCATTACTTTCCATAAATAGTAATTGCACAATTAGCTCACTGCAACCAGACATCAATCAAGAAAACAAGGTTTTAATTATCCACACAGCAGTGCTCGTAATACAAACTCAAAGGACAAATCCATACAGTATATCTGTATGGTACATGGCAGCATGCAAGAGGAAATACTAATGCATACAAAATTATAAATACAAGTAAAAAATCAATACAAATAAGCACCAACCACCTTTAACTATTGTTTGAATGTTCCAAACATTAGATGATCAATGGAAATATTCTCAATAGCTCACACAACAGATCCCACAACTCTAAAATTCAGACAAATAAGAAGATGGATACTTTTTATTTTTTTGCAAATTATTAAGATGATGGATACTTTTGAGACGTAAGCTACAACACTAACATAGAAACTTCCATGCCATTCCCACAAATAAGAGTAGGCAATACTTCATTAATCTCCAATTACTATCTCCTCAACTCCATGATGTATTTACATCAACGGCCCGAGGTTTTAATAAATCAAATGCAGGAGCTTCCACAATACATATTATTCAAAGGAGAAAGATACGTTTGAGATTCACAGTAAATATCTTACATGTTCTCCTCTGTCTAATCGAAACCATTAGGCTAACAAAATCTTCACACTCTGCCCAGACAGTACATCAGTATACTCCATGATGATATGCAAACACGAAAAAAATACTAGTGCAGACAAATGTAGGTAAAATTTCAGACAGATAAGCACCAACAATACTAGGCTTGTGCTGCTTGCATTATCGAAGACACAAGTTGTATCCCAACAAATAATCTGTTTTACTACTGAAGCAGCGTCAATTTCATGCACCCAAGTGGCCTTCCCGTGATTAAAACAAGACACCAACAAACTAGTACAAAATGAACTGCAAATTTATCTGTAACAGAAGAACTCTGCCTGCAGAGCAACAACAAACAATTACCACTTCAGATCTCTAACCCATACCATAAACCACATTAGTACAGCTGAGAAGCTTTGCGTTGAGCAAAATCATCTAATTCATATACAGAGCAATTTTCCTCCCGCAAATGATATAGATCTGGAACCGCCACCCAAATAATCACAGCAGGATGCATCGTCGTCAATTTCATGCACCCAAGTAGCACGCTTTGTCTTGCACAGAATAGCTACTACATCCATGCAACCCCAATAATCGTTCCCGGAACAAGTAATTACTGAACTAGCGCACTGAAAGCAGACGAGTTGGCAGTAATGAAGAACAGGGGGAGTGGTGGAATAGCTAGCTCCTCACCTTGTACTTGGCGACCTCCTCGCGAACCTCCTTGAGGTCGGCCTTGGTGAAGATGAGGCCGACGTTTCCCTTCAACCAGCAGCAGCGGAAGCACCAAATTAGATGAGAAAACGATGAGGCAGCAGGCAGGATCTGGTGGTGGAGGGGGAGCGGGCTTACCTGGAGCAGTGGTATGATGGCCTTGATCTTGTCGTTGCCGGTGGCCTCGGCGTGCACCTTGATGCAGCGTCGGATGAGGGTGTTCTTCCCCATGAGCATCTCCGAGTCGCCGCGGATGCCCCTGCGGACGGCGGCGAGCTGGGTGGAGCCGACGTTGTCCACCTCGGCGATGAGCACCCTGGAGTACTCCTCGAGGAACTTGCACAGCTTCCGGTCGTACGCCTGCTTCTTCTCGGCCTTGGTCTGGGTCTTCCTGATCGCCATCGCCGCCGGGAACCCTAACCCTAGCCGGATCTGCGCGCGCTGGGTGGATGCGGGTGGCGAGAGGAGAAGGAGCTAGATAGCTTTTGCGGCAGCGCGGCGGAGCGGGAGGACGTCTATATAGGAGCGGAAGGACATGGGGGTTTGCGTGCGGCGTGCGTTGCGGGGGCATTCTCGTCAATGTATCGCCCATGCGCCTAGCGCCTTCTGGACTCTTCCATTGTACTATGGGATGGGCATGGGCTGTACTGTCAGCCGGCGCGATGATAGACATTTGGGCCAGCCCATGAGCAAGCGCAGCGTTTGGCAGACGCGAGTGTAGGAGCCCAACATTTTCTCCAGCGTTTGGAACCAATGTGGGGCCCACTAGCCAGAATGGAGGACAGAGATTTGGTGCACGTGGATACCAGTGATTTTTTTATTAAAAAAAATCATATTTCTATGTTTCAATCTATACCCCTAATAATAAAGGAGCTAAGGTTTCTGCCAAAATTTTCATCCAACATTTTATTTTCCGGTTTTACCCTCCCACCAATCTACATAACACAGCAAAATGCCATCGTACCGATTCATTTTTCCTTTTCTTTTTGGCTCCTCTACTCCTCAACCGAAACGAGCCGCGCATCCCGCCGCCGGCTAGGCCCCCGTCGACAGCCCCCGTCCTACGCGCCTCCCAACGCCGCGTGCCTCCCGTCGCCGGCTAGGCCCCCGGCACCATCCCCCGTCCTGCGCGCCTCCCAGCGCCGGACATGCCCCCGCCACCAGAGCCCCTCCTTTTCCCGTCGACATTACGCCGGGCAGGGCTTGGAGCCGATGGGATCAACGGATGTTGACGCCGGGGACGGCCGCCCTCTTCCTTGCGTGCGGCCACATACGGTCTACATCGCTCCAACTCGCGCGCTTGGTGACCGCTGATGCTGTGAGATTTTCGACGAGGTGGTAATCGAACCACACAAACGAGATCGAGACCCCTGAAGCTGTCAGATTTTTCAGCGGACAAATCCCAGATCGGCGAGGTGGTAATCGATTCCCGGCGATGACGTTCATTCGTTGCTTTATTCATCGTGGATTTTGCTGCTGCCTGTGCCTACTGCGTGCTGTACGAGTACACGCGTATCTCCGCCGCCCTTCGCTTCTTCCCCCACCACGGCCATGGCTGGGCCTCTGCAATGACGGATCTCCACGGGCTAGCTGACTACCCTCACGCCGCCGCGCCTGGTATCTTCAATAAGCACTAACTCTCCAATTTCCCCAAAAATTGTTTTGGAGGAGAGCAATCAGGTGAGCTAAATCAATTTTGCTGCTGATGCAATGGCGTAGGGAGCAATACTCACTTCAAAAAAACTACGGAGTACTCCTCACAATACTGCCGATTGATTTTTCGCGGAGGGCAGCAGCTAGCAAGCTATGCACGGACAAAGCTGGATTTGTTCGATTTCTTCAGATGACAACAACGCAGGGTCGCACGCGACACCAATGAGAGCAGAGGAAGAGGAGCAATCCTCCAAAATTTAGGGATTTCATTAGCGATCTTCAAAATTCGACTGCACACTTTGAATTCCTACGTCCCTCTGAAGCCAATCTAGCCTCGTGAAGTCGGGGCTGCCTTATCTCAATTCCACTCTTCTGGCTGCATCCGCTGCCCGCGGTATGTATAGCGTTGAGAGCAGCTCAGCAATGTGGATCAGCAGAGCGATTGGTTATGTTTAAATTTTGCAGGTATTATGATTTGAGGTATTGCTCATTCACAATAGAAATGCAACTAGAGTACTACCGATTAATAGGTTTTGCCATGGTGTGACTCTGTCGGGTTTTTATTCTAGACTAGAGGAATTTTTCAGTCCTCGCTAATACAAAGTTTTGGAACTTACGCTTTATTCATTCAATATTTCTTTAAAAAAAATTTAATTTAATGAATAAACATTTTTAGTGTTCTCTTTTGCATGAACTAAACATTCTGTTTTTTAGTTTGATAAACAAATAAATATTTATTACGGTTCACATCTCCTGATAAGCTTGGCTAGATTGTGTAAAATATTTTTATTACTCTCTTTTCATCATTCTTTTCTCGGCCATGTGTCGCTGCAGTTTTTGTTTGTCTTTTTCCGTTGCAACGCACGGGCACTTTTGCTAGTAAATTCTGAAAACAAATCATGACGTACCCAGCCCGTAAATTTTCAATTGAAAATAATTTGTATTTCAGGCTACACAAAAATGATAAAAGTGTAAATCTAAGCATAGTGATTCAAATCTCTAGAAGAGGGCAGACTTTGTCATTTTTTGTAGCATAGAACAAAACATTTGAGATTGAGATTTTGCACGTGAGTGGGATACATCATTAGATACTTTTTGAATTTTGTTTCATAATAGCAATAATTTCTTGAATTTTCTAATATGCCGAGAGCACTGGTGCTCGGGAGCCAAAATGACTTTTCGAGATAAACAGGCTCGCATCACAAGTGAGCATGTATGGCCTTTCATTTCCACAGGGTGTGTTTGGTGCTCGCAACAATTGTCACGATTTTGGTTAGGGTGGCAAGTGTCCTCCGGTAATTCATCCCACGAATTCTAAATTAGAGCAAACTAGCCAAGGCTTGTATGATTAAAGTCGCATCCCGCATCACTTGGAGCCCTAATTCTTATACTTAACCTAGGTATAGGATGGATGGGCATGTGCACGCCATGGAGGAAAACACCTTTCCCCTGGCATGACATGGGCGGCGTTGGCGACGCAGCGCCCCTGAACCTGTCCCCCTGCGGCTTCGGGAACTGCATGGTGATGCCCTGGTGTGCCCTTTCCCACGGTATAGAGGAGGCAGAAGGTAAGCTGTAAAGGGTCGTGTGGTGCGACCTAGCGGTGATGCTTAGCTTGGCGGAGCGGGATGGCCTAGGAATGGGGTGAGACCTTGTCGGTAAGCGCGGTACGAGTATTCTCTGAGTCGACGACATACAACGTGGAAGAGGCACGCCGCTAGCGATGGGGAAGGGTAGCCACGAGGTGCGGATGGGTTTGAGAGGAAGAAAAGAT